>NC_079213.1:15215092-15415092 GCF_029633865.1 Lampris incognitus | reverse complement strand
CGGTTGTTATCGGCGATAACTCGTGGACTCACTGTCATGTGCTTACTAGCCTACAAGAAGACAAACAATGGCGATAGTTATGGATGGTGATCGAGGGGGCAAAGTGTTGGTACATGAGAACTTCAGATATCAGAAGCACCGCACCAATCAAGACACCATTAGATGGAGGTGCTGGAGGTGGAACTGTAGAGTGCCACTGATCACAAATAGATTTGAAGTGGAGGACGTGGATGCTAACATTATTGTGCACGATGTTGGGGAACACGTGCATCCCCCTGACGGAGAAATGGTGCACTGTGCAGAATTCCGACAGGGGGTGATTGCAGAAGTTGCGAGGGAGCCAACAGTCGCAATCAGAAGGATCTATAATGCGCAAAGGGTCCTGCAGCGTCGGCAATGTCAAATCCAGGGTTTTAGCCCCTCTTTGTTGAGTAGCCTGATGGACTAGGACTACTCATTTTGATTTTTTGAAGAAGAAAAAAGCCTTAACGTTAGGCTAGTTAGGCCTTGGAGATTTTTGTTTTAGACCATGCCTTTTCTGGGGGGCTTCTGCCATAGACCAACCCTTTTTCAGCCAAGCTTTTACTAGAAGCATTTTGTTATTAATAGCCTATTATCAGCATTACTATTGATAGTATTGTGCCTGTAATTGTTATTTGTTATTAGGCCTCTTTTATAATTAGGCTATTATTATTATTATTATCATTATTAGGCTGTTATTATTATTATTATTATGTATTATTTCTTATTATTATTATTGGTATTATTACTATTACCATTACTATTATTATTATTATTATTAAAGAAGAACATCAAAGGATGTAAGGTAGCACTCATCAAATGAAAAAAAAAGACACAATTCTCTATTTTACCATTTCATTGTTTGGCATCAGTCATTAACTTGGCCGGGTGGTCTTCTTCAGAAACCTTAATGACTGATGCCAGACAATAAAATGGTGAAATAGAGGACTGCCTCTGTTATTTTCTTACCATTTGGTGAGTGTTACCTTACATCCTTTGATGTTCGTCTTTGATTCATGTTTTTGGTTTAGCACCTCCACAAGCCTTTAGTTTTTTGAGAAGCACATATTATTATTATTGGGCAATTAGCCTATTGTGTAAGGTAGGCGGCCCCCGTTGATGGATACTTTGTGCTGGTCCTAAATTTCAAGTCCTGGTCTAAGTTCTCTGCCTAAAAAGTTCACCATTGAAGTCTTTTTGAAAGAAAGTCTGCCAAGTGATTTAATATGGAAAACGAACTGCAAAGTAACAAGAAAGTGGCTGAAGTGTCCAGTGCCGTGCAAATTGAACTTTGAGCGAAGGTGGAAATGGCTACTGGTTATACTGGTAGGCGGGCCTACTGCAAGACAAACTTGCGTTGGTTGCCGACTGTCCATGCTGAGCCGGAGAGCCAACTAACTAGGCCTACTGCAGTAAATATTGGTAAGAAATAACAATAAAGCAAATTACAGCCTCCTCTATAGGCCGAATTTGGATACACACTCAAGGTGGCCTGCGATATACAACAGCCAACAATGGTAATACGGCCTAATTTAATCAGCGGAGGAATAGATTATCGTAGCCTACATCTCAGCCTTGACCCCAGTTTTTATTATTTTGGACCCGTTAAGGAAATAATTTGCAAAAAGGGTTCTAAGTTCCCCGGTTTGTTCCTCGATTGGCAATAGCGGGGAATATAGGACCCTTTATTTGGAAAAAGGTCCTATGTTCCCCTGGAAACAGCGGGGAATATAGGACCCTTTTTCCAAAAGAGGGTCCTATGTTCCCCGGTGTCTATTGCAACGGGGATTATAGGACCTTTTTAGGGGAAAACGGGGAATATGGGACCCTTTTTTTTCGAAAGGGTCCTATGTTCCCCGATCGGGGAACATAGGACCCGGGGAATATAGGACCCGGGGACTATAGGCACGGCCCCGTATGAGACCGGGGAATATCGGACCTTTTTGTATGCAGAGGGCCCTATATTCCCCACTTTTCCCCAAAAGGGTCCTATGTTCCCCGTTTTGTATGTGCAGGGGAACATAGGACCTTTCTTTATAAAAAGGGTCCTATGTTCCCCTAGGGCACCCGGGGAACATAGGACCCTTTTTATAAAGAAAGGTCCCATGTTCCCCGGTCAGCAGGTTTGACGCTGTTTGGCGCAAAAAGTGCATTTTCAATAATGCATTATTTAGGGCAGATTATTAAGAAGACAATGAATCATACGATTTCTATTTTTATATCACAAAAACGAATTCACAAAGTCCAGGTTGGCTAAAGTATGTGGAAACTTTTGACACTAAACCAATTTCAACTTATTAGGCTATAGCCTATATTTGGGCGCATAACCCACCCCGGTAGTTCTCTGATATTTATGCGTGAAATGTGTCACTTACCGAGGAAAATGCGCCTCGCCGAGTAGGTGAGCTGGCTCGTCTGTGTCTGAATGTAATATAGTAAGCCTATGCTCCTTGCGCAACTGTACCCGGGCATAGCTCAGTCGGTAGAGCTCTCGCCTATGGATCGCAAGGTCGTGAGTTCGATCCCGGGTGCCGCCAACTTAGCGTATGAGTAGCACATTGTGCGAGAAGTGCTGGGAGCTGAGGATAGATGTTGTGTTCCGTCCTCAGCAGTCCATCTCCTAGAGGTCTAGTGCATTGTACCAGTGATAGACTCCTGCGTAAGCTAGCTGATACCCACAATAGGCCAATTCCGACCCACTTCTTCTATGTTCCCTAGAAAGCCGTCGTTCCCATTATAACCACACCAGCTTATTGGGAAAAGCATCTGACAGATATTAGATAGAAACCATCTGCTCAGTAAGGCCCTTTAAGCATCATAATTGTAATGATAATAACATAATAATGATAATAATAATAGCTTAATAATAATAATAATAATAATGATGATGATGATGATGATGATAATAATAATAACAATATAGCCTTATATTAGAAATGCTAAAAATTTGATAATTGAAATATTTATAATTATAAAGTAGGCTAATATAGCATGGTAATAACAATAAATAATAACAATATCTGCCTGGTCTCTTAAGATTCTAAGATGCTGTATGCTACAGAAATAACGGGACATAGGCCTAGGCTAATGAATACGCCTTTTTGACAAAATATGAATGAAAGGCTAATCAACAACGCTAAAGCTGAGTCACAAAACACATATTGCTCGAAAAATAATTTATAAATAGCCAAATGCACACATGATTTCGAGTTTGGAAATATTTAAGACTTGTCGTGGATGTGTGGTCATCTGCACGCAAGTTTCCTGGCGTTCTAAACCACATGATCAAAATTCACCAATGTCTAAACCGCCTGCCAACTTGCAACAGTTTGCAACAATCGGTTGTTATCGGTGATAACTCGTGGACTCACTGTCATGTGCTTACTAGCATACAAGAAGACAAACAATGGCGATAGTTATGGATGGTGATCGAGGGGGCAAAGTGTTTGTACATGAGAACTTCAGATATCAGAAGCACCGCACCAATCAAGACACCATTAGATGGAGGTGCTGGAGGTGGAACTGTAGAGTGCCACTGATCACAAATAGATTTGAAGTGGAGGACGTGGATGCTAACATTATTGTGCACGATGTTGGGGAACACGTGCATCCCCCTGACGGAGAAATGGTGCACTGTGCAGAATTCCGACAGGGGGTGATTGCAGAAGTTGCGAGGGAGCCAACAGTCGCAATCAGAAGGATCTATAATGCGCAAAGGGTCCTGCAGCGTCGGCAATGTCAAATCCAGGGTTTTAGCCCCTCTTTGTTGAGTAGCCTAATGGACTAGGACTACTCATTTTGCTTTTTTGAAGAAGAAAAATGCCTTAACGTTAGGCTAGTTAGGCCTTGGAGATTTTTGTTTTAGACCATGCCTTTTCTGGGGGGCTTCTGCCATAGACCAACCCTTTTTCAGCCAAGCTTTTACTAGAAGCATTTTGTTATTAATAGCCTATTATCAGCATTACTATTGATAGTATTATGCCTGTAATTGTTATTTGTTATTAGGCCTCTTTTATAATTAGGCTATTATTATTATCATTATTATTATTAGGCTGTTATTATTATTATTATCTTGTATTATTTCTTATTATTATTATTGATATTATTACTATTACTATTATTATTATTATTATTATTATTAAAGAAGAACATCAAAGGATGTAAGGTAGCACTCATCAAATGAAAAAAAAAGAGACACAATTCTCTATTTTACCATTTCATTGTTTGGCATCAGTCATTAACTTGGCCGGGTGGTCTTCTTCAGAAACCTTAATGACTGATGCCAGACAATAAAATGGTGAAATAGAGGACTGCCTCTGTTATTTTCTTACCATTTGGTGAGTGTTACCTTACATCCTTTGATGTTCGTCTTTGATTCATGTTTTTGGTTTAGCACCTCCACAAGCCTTTAGTTTTTTGAGAAGCACATATTATTATTATTGGGCAATTAGCCCATTGTGTAAGGTAGGCAGCCCCCATTGATGGATACTTTGTGCTGGTCCTAAATTTCAAGTCCTGGTCTAAGTTCTCTGCCTAAAAAGTTCATCATTAAAGTCTTTTTGAAAGAAAGTCTGCCAAGTGATTTAATATGGAAAACGAACTGCAAAGTAACAAGAAAGTGGCTGAAGTGTCCAGTGCTGTGCAAACTGAACTTTGAGCGAAGGTGGAAATGGCTACTTGTTATACTGGTAGGCGGGCCTACTGCAAGACAAACTTGCGTTGATTGCCGACTGTCCATGCTGAGCCGGAGAGCCAACTAACTAGGCCTACTGCAGTAAATATTGGTAAGAAATAACAATAAAGCAAATTACAGCCTCCTCTATAGGTCGAATTTGGATATGCACTCAAGGTGGCCTGTGATATACAACAGCCAACAATGGTAATACGGCCTAATTTAACCAGCGGAGGAATAGATTGTCGTAGCCTACATCTCAGCCATGACCCCAGTTTTTATTATTTTGGACCCGTTAAGGAAATAATTTGCAAAAAGGGTTCTAAGTTCACCGGTTTGTTCCTCGATTGGCAATAGCGGGGAATATAGGACCCTTTATTTGGAAAAAGGTCCTATGTTCCCCTGGAAACAGCGGGGAATATAGGACCCTTTTTCCAAAAGAGGGTCCTATGTTCCCCGGTGTCTATTGCAACCGGGATTATAGGACCTTTTTAGGGGAAAACGGGGAATATGGGACTCTTTTTTTTCGAAAAGGTCCTATGTTCCCCGGGGAACATAGGACCCGGGGAATATAGGACCCGGGGACTATAGGCACGGCCCCTGCGAATCTCCCGGTCCACCACATCCCAAAGGTGCTCTATTGGATTGAGATCTGGTGACTGTGGAGGCCATTTGAGTACAGTGAACTCATTGTCATGTTCAAGAAACCAGTCTGAGATGATTCGAGCTTCATGACATGGCGCGTTATCCCGCTGGAAGTAGCCATCAGAAGATGGGAACACTGTGGTCATAAAGGGATGGACATGGTCAGCAACAATACTCAGGTAGGCTGTGGCGTTGACACGATGCTCAATTGGTACTAAGGGGCCCAAAGTGTGCCAAGAAAATATCCCCCACACCATTACACCACCACCACCATCCTGAACCGTTGATACAAGGCAGGATGGATCCATGCTTTCATGTTGTTGACACCAATTTCTGACCCTACCATCCGAATGTCGCAGCAGAAATCGAGACTCATCAGACCAGGCAACGTTTTTCCAATCTTCTATTGTCCAATTTTGGTGAGCCTGTGCGAATTGTAGCCTCAGTTTGCTGTTCTTAGCTGACAGGAGTGGCACCCGGTGTGGTCTTCTGCTGCTGTAGCCCATCTGCCTCAAGGTTCGACGTGTTGTGCGTTCAGAGATGCTCTTCTGCATACCTCGGTTGTAATGAGTGGTTATTTGAGTTACTGTTGCCTTTCTATCAGCTCGAACCAGTCTGGCCATTCTCCTCTGACCTCTGGCATCAACAAGGCATTTTCGCCCACAGAACTGCTGCTCACTGGATATTTTCTCTTTTTCGGACCATTCTCTGTAAACCCTAGAGATGGTTGTGCGTGAAAATCCCAGTAGATCAGCAGTTTCTGAAATACTCAGACCAGCCCGTCTGGCACCAACAACCATGCCACGTTCAAAGTAACTTAAATCACCTTTCTTCCCCATTCTGATGCTCGGTTTGAACTGCAGCAGATCGTCTTGACCATGTCTACATGCCTAAATGCATTGAGTTGCTGCCATGTGATTGGCTGATTAGAAATGTGCGTTAACGAGCAGTTGGACAGGTGTGCCTAATAAAGTGGCCGGTGAGTGTATATGACACAAACTTCTCCCACCTGGCTAAGCTTTGTTTTTTGATATGATCTCTGTTGACTTTTCAGCACAATTCCCACATGATTTAGATTTCTGTTGGTGTGATTATGTGTGTGTGTGTGTGTGTGTGTGTGTGTGTGTGTGTGTGTGTGTGTGTGTGTGTGTGTGTGT
Source organism: Lampris incognitus (assembly GCF_029633865.1). NCBI lineage: Eukaryota > Metazoa > Chordata > Actinopteri > Lampriformes > Lampridae > Lampris > Lampris incognitus. Next base: position 15,408,597 of record NC_079213.1, on the reverse strand, counting down.
GTGTGTGTGTGTGTGTGTGATTGTGTGTGTGTGATTCCTATGCAGCCTTGCAGTCCTTTCGAGGCTTGACCCGTGGAGTTTTACATTTTCTTTCTCTTCCCCCACCATTCTACCTTCATTCTTTCCCTCTCTTTCAAACCGTTTTCCTCCCCTCCCCATCTCCTTCTCCCTTCCTTCCATCTCCCCCATCCCTCTCCATCCACTCACCCTTCATCTCCTCCTGACAGAGAGGATCATATCCTGTCTCTTGGGAATATAATGTAATTCAATGCGGGTCACCGATACATAGAGAAATGCCCTATTCAACCCCCAGTTAGCCACTGTGTGTGTGTGTGTGTGTGTGTGTGTGTGTGTGTGTGTGTGTGTGTGTGTGTGTGTGTGTGTGTGTGTGTGTGTGTTTGTGCGTATGCTAGTGCATGCCACCTACAAACCCCCTGCATTAGTCATGGACCCTTGGATAGCCCAACACACACACACCATCCCCATTCCCCCGTTGCCCACAGCCAGCTAACAGGATCACTGTAACCTTAACACCCTTCCTGGCCTCTGAAGTGCTTCGGCGAACCCTCACAGGGTGACATACGTGATGAAGATGATGCTGATGCTGATGCTGAGCAAGGCCACTCCGCCCCGCCGTGTAAACAGATGAGGATGTTTGCTGTTCAAGCAGGATTTGCATAATTGATGCCTTGGCTATGAACGGTGTCTCGCAGCATTGTTGTGACCCGGCGCTATGACGGCGCTGTGACGCCGCCAGGGCGCGAGGGTTTCTGATCAGCGAGGGCACCGTACGTACCGCGTTAACGACAAAACCATTCAAGAATTCATTTGCAGACACTACGTATACTAATTATCTCAATGCTCTGGTCATCCAGAAGTTCGTTTACACATGTAAACATGTCTTCTCAGTGAAGTAACGATGTGTTTGTTTTTTGGAGGTTCAGACACTCGTGTGGGCGCTGCTGAACGGCTGTGCCGGTGGCCATTTTGTGAGAGGAGGTGGGTTTCCGTATTTGTTTTGTTTTGCTCTCAAATGGTTTTGCTGTGAAACAAAACTCCTCATGTATTATTAAAGGAGGGAAAGCAGGGTTGAAGACACGGCTGTGTGAGGAAATAATTGCTGCCGCCTCACATCCGTTTGTTTTTCACACACACACACACACACACACACACACACACACACACACACACACACACACACACACACACACACACAGTGCAAGGTATCTTGTTTTCTTTTTCTTTTTGGGGGGGGTTGCCCGGTTGCCCCCCCCCCTTTTCGCTCCAACTGTATCCAGCCAGTTACCCCACTCGATCTCTGCTCCACCCCCTCTGCCGATCCAGGGAGGGCTGCAGACTACCACATGCCTCCTCCCACACATGTGGAGTCACCAGCCGCTTCTTTTGACCTGACAGTGAGGAGTTTCGCCACGGAGACGTAGCGCATGGGAGGATCACACTATTCCCCCAGCCCCCCCCCCCCCGAACAGGTGCCCTGACCGACCAGAGGAGGCGCTAGTGCAGTGACCAGGACACATATCCACACCCGGCTTCCCACCCACAGACACGGCCAATTTGGTCTGCAGGGATGCTCAACCAAGCCAGAAGTAACATTGGGACTCGAACCGGCGATCCCCGCATTAGTAGGCAACAGAATAGACCGCCACACCACCTGGACACCCCCAACACTGTCAAATGTTTATGAACAGGAGCCATACAGAAAAAAAAACCAAAACTTTTGATTTTCATTTTCACAGCACTGGAAGTCTGCCCCCATTGGCGAGTATAATAAACTCAAACACCGACTGAGAGAATTTCAGCTTCCTCAGAAAAATGTTGAAAGCGACAACTGCCCCCCCCCCCCAAAAAAGGGGGACAGGCTTTCCATCAGGAAAGGACAACCTCTAATGATGCTTATTGCAATAAACCACTACGATAATTTGTATCAATATGTATCATATCAACATGTTCAGTTACACTGACACAGATATAACATGCGTCACCTCTCTGTGACCCACCTTGTTAAATATCTTTTGAGACAAACACAGGGTGACGCACGCGCTCAAGACGTCCCACCGGGGAGCCGCTTTTGTAAAGCCATACTGTCGAACCGCCATGGGACCTCATTAGGAAAACAAAGGATGTCGTTCTTCCTTTGCGGTTTTCCCTCTTTCAACAGAGGCACATCTCAATCTCCACTGCTCCTCTGCTATCTTTATTTTAGGGTTTTGCTAGGGGGGTTCAACATCGTACATGTTAATCATGGAGTTGGATTTCCTTCGACAAGACATTTTAACGTTCATTTAAATGGAGACACGAGCTCTGGTGGGTCTATGGAGGAAGACAGAGGTGACATTTCCCGAGACAAGTCAAACAGAATAACAAAAATAGATGGGTTATCTTGGCGCTTCTGAAATTCACTGACTCTGTTGAGGCAAGGCAAGGCAGATTTGTTTGTATAGCACATTTCAGCAACAAGGCAATTCATAAAACATAAAAAGACATTAAGAAAAGCGACACAAGGCAGTAAAAAGACATTTAAAACAAATAAAAAGATAAGAGTAAAAGTTACGGCGCAGTATAAAATGATAATCAAAGCTTCAGATATTATTTAATAAAAGGCAGGGGGCAAACAGGAAGGTCTGGGAGTTACAGCGGACCTGCAGTTTTCTGGGGGTTTGTTCCAGATATATGTGGTGCATAAAAACTGAAAGCTGCCTCCCCATGTTTTATTTTTTTCTCCCCTTTTTCTCCCCAATTGCACTTGCACTTGGCCAATTACCCCACCACCCCGGTCGCTGCTCCACCCCCTCTGCCGATCCGGGGAGCGATATTATGAACCCTACATAGGCCTCGCCAAAATCCCGTTTCTGGCTTTGTCACGTGTGCGCCACCGTAGCAACGCGAAAATATGTTGTTATGGGGTTAGCGCTCATCAAGGAAACGCTGTACACCCACAATTTAACCTGTCTAAGTTATCCACAATCAACATTAACGTTTTTAACTCAATCTTTGCTTGCTCCACGTTTGAGCATAGGATACTTCACCCCTTATCATGACTACAGGGTACGGGATTTTGGCGAGGGCTATGTAGGGTTCATAATATCGCATCCGAGGGCTGCAGACTACCACATGCCTCCTCCGGGACGTTGCGTGTGGGAGGATCACGCTATTCCTCCCGAACAGGTGCCCCGACTGACCAGAAGAGGCGCTACTGCAGCGACCAGGACACATACCCACATCTGGCTTCCCACCGGCAGACACGGCCAATTGTGTCTGTAGGGACGCCCGACCAAGCTGGAGGTAACACGGGAATTCAAACCGGCGATCCCTGTGTTGGTAGGCAACAGAATAGACCACTACACTACCCGGACACCCACCAATAAACTCTTTTTTTTTAAAGAAAATTTCAGACTTGTTGGATCACATTGATGGATTTTTTTTTTAAAAAAAATACGCACATGAATATTCCAGACTTGTGAAAAGGCCGAAACCCCTCTCTTTGTAGGTTTACTGTGCCTGGCTTAGAGGAAGGAGACCAAAGACCTGCTGTAGGAAACCACATCTCCCTGGCCTGGCAACGGGATGCCTTTGAATGGCTGCCGAGATGCTGGAGAAAGTTACTGAGGAAAAGAACGGTCTGGGCTGCTGGCGCCATGCTTCACAGTGTAGCAGAAGATCAGAAATGTATTTTGGCCCTAAAGCATTCAGTGCTTTATAAACCACGAGCAGTTTCAAAATCAATTCTTTGACGGACAGGAAGCTGGTGTAATGACTTCAGAACTGGATTGATGTGATCCACTCTTTGGTCTTACCAAGGACTCGAGCAGCAGCCTTCTGAATCAGCTGCAGCGGTTTGATCGATTGTTTAGAGAGACCTGTAAAGACACCTTTACAGTAGTCCAGCTGACTGAAGATAAATACACGGAGAAGTTTTTTCAAATCCTGCTGAGACATAAATCCTTTAAGTCTTGATATCTTCTTCAGGTGATAGTAGGATGACTTTGTAATTATGTTAATGTGGCTATATAAATTCAGGTCTGAGTCCATGAATACACCAAGATTTTTGGCTTTGTTTGTGATTTTTAACATTACCGACTGTAGCTGAGTGCTGACTTTTAATCATTCTTCCTTGGCTCCTAAGACAATGACTTCAGTTTTATCTTTGTTTAACTGAAGAAATTTCTGAGACTTCCAGTCGTTGATTTGTTCAGTGCACTCAGTGTTTGCATGGGATTATAGTCACCTGGTGATATGGTTATGTAAATCAGTGTATTGTCTGCATAATTATGGCAACAAATTTTGTTGTTTTCCATAATCTGAACTAGTGGGAGCATGTAGATGTCAAACAGAAGCAGACCTAGAATGGAACCTTCTGGAACACCACAGGTCATTTTCGTACGCTCAGATTTGTAATTATTTAAAGAGACAAAGTAGTCCCTGTCATTTAAGTAGGATGCAAGCCAGTTTAGCACTGTGCCAGAAAGTCCCACCCAGTTCTTCAATCGGTCTAGTAATATGTTGTAGTCAACTGTGTCAAACGCAGCAGAGATCCAATAATACCAGGACTGAGATTCTACTGCGCCCCGGTTTAGCCAATAGCACATATCCAGATCCATTGTGGTGTCAGTCTCAAGCGGGTTCAGGCCAGACCCGGAAATAGTGTCTGTATAGTCATCGGCGTGGGGCTCATTATGTCCCAGAGTTGCTCTGCAGTGCGTTTTATGTCCCTGGTTCTGATCGTCAGCCAGTTCCGGATCATCAGCTTGAGAAGCAGCAATCAGAGTGTCAATAACTTTTTCATCCTCTTGTATTTGGTAAAGCATTGATTCTTTTTTTCAAGCACTGTGATTTTCTAGCTTAGCGTGGCACAGCTGGTGCACTCAGTGGAAGGAGAAGAGAGGGGAAGCATTTTTCCGAAAGCAAAACAAAACTTCCAGCTGTCCAACTTCCGAGAGGCCTCCTCACCTTTCACTGAATTGGATCACTATTTTCTGTTATTCCAGGTCTCTCCTATTGTACTATCACAATATACACTAAACAGGATCACTGTTTGCTGTTATTTCAGATCTCACCTATTGTAGTCAAAGTGTTCTTCAACTTGTTTCTTTCAAGTTGTGTCCTGACATTCAATTGACATGACATTACCCATCCATCCATCCATCCATTATCCAAACCGCTTATCCTGCTCAAGGTTGCAGGGATGCTGGAGCCTATCCCAGCAGCCATTAAGCGGCAGGCGGGGTGACACCCTGGACAGGCCGCCAGACCATCACAGGCCCCCCCCCCCCACTCACACACACACACACACACACACACACACACAGTCACACCTAGGGACAACTGAGTACGGCTGATTAAGACATTATGTTAGGGTTAATACTCCTGCCTATGCCCTTGAGCAAGGCAATGGAAAGAAGAACTGGAGTTGGTCCCCCGGCGCTGCAGCTGCCCACTGCTCCTATACTATAGGATGGGTTAAATGCAGAAGACAAATTCGTTGTAACCTGTACAATGACAAAATAAAATGGCTTTCTTCTTCTTCTTCATCATTTCATTTGTCAATGGGTCATCACAAGTGAATGTCATATCTTTCTGTTAGACGTCTTTTGAAGCCACAGTCTAGTTAATCTATTCCAGTGCCTCAAATGTCAATTTATCCACATTAATTCCTCACATTCCATGACCAGAAGTGAAAACAATCTCCACAAAGGAAAGCCAGTCTAGTTCCCCTGGGCAGCAGGACTGGTTGTGTTTCAGCCTCAGAGCCGTGGACAGATAGCCTCTTCCCTCCAAAGAAATTAAGTCTGAAAACTCAGTGAAAACTGTGGTCACTTTTACCAAAAAAATCTAGTTGTTAAGAGTTGAGTACTGCTCATGGAGAAGTAGCAAAAGTTAGAAAATCAAAGAGAAAACCAAGAGCAAAAGCGTCTGCACTGTAGCGTGATCGGGAGCAAAAGCATCGTCTGAGTTCTAACACGCATCTGATATCTCGCCATCTTTTAACAAGTCAAATTAATACAGTTAGTGTATGTAAACATCATATTCCAATTACAATAATCTCTGATTACCATTATGAGAGCATGATTTCCAAATAAGACATCTGATTTTTTAATTGAGAATTCCTAGCAAGGATAGAACGGTATAATAATATACTATGATAATATACTATGATTATGATTACTAGTATCATTTAATGATACTAGTAATCATAATCATGATGCATGAAATGTTAGCTGACACAAAGAGCTAATGATAGCTTTTAGTGGTTAAATCAACCTGTGAATGGTTGCAGGTGTTCACTTATAAATCATTTCAAAATGTGATCCAGCCATATCCATGATCCAGATGTGAATATGAATACAAGAAGCTTATCAAAACTTTTTTCCCCTTTTTCTCCCTAGTTGTACTTGGCCAATTACCCCACTCTTCCGAGCTGTCCCGGTCACTGCACCACCCCCTCTACCGATCCGGGGAGGGCTGCTGACTACCACATGCCTCCTCCGATACATGTGGAGTCGCCAGCCATTTTTTTTCACCTGACAATGAGGAATTTCACCAGGGGGATGTAGCGCATGGGAGGATCACGCTACCCCCCCCCCCCGCAAACAGGCACCCCGACCAACCAGAGAAGGCGCTAGTGCAGCAACCAGAACACATACCCACATCCAGCTTCCCATCCGCAGACACAGCCAATTGTGTCTGTAGGGACACCCGACCAAACCGGAGGTAACACGGGGATTCGAACTGGCGAGCCCCGTGTTGGCAGGCAATGCAATAGACTGCCATGCCACCTGGATGCCTGCCTGATTTTCAAAACTTAACAACATATTTGAAATTCTGTAACCATGTAAATTAATTTTCCTTTATTTCCTCCTTCCTTCAGCTGAAATACGAAACTGAAAGGTCAGTCTGAATATGGTCTCACACGGCAGTTAGAGCAACTAAATGCACATTAGCTATAAGTTAGTCTATATCCTAAAGTATTCATAATAAAAGCTGGGACACGTACTCTGCAAACCATAACTCATTTGAAACAGCTGGGGTAAAATTGCTGGTTCATTTCCCAATGTGTAGATAACAGAGTGTGAGAGCTGGACCACACTGCTATTAGCTCAAATAGTGCATCCTGCAAACACCATCTGCAGTGGACTGAAAATATTTGCAAACTCTGCAAATTCTGTCTCCAAGGAAAGATTCATAATATTTATTTTCACTAAATATTCAGCTACATATATCAGGAGGAGATGCAAATGACCAGCTCATGTAGAATTTGACCTTAACTCAGAAATGGGCCAGTGATTTAAAGTTTGTGCATGTAAAAATCCCAAATCACCAGACATCCCCATCCAAATTATGACCATAGAGTTATACAGAGTATCTACCTATCTAGCTATCTATCTGTCTTTCTGTCTGTCTGTCTGATGGAAATAAGTATACTGATAGATGGATGGAAATAAGCAGATAGATGGACGGACGGACGGACGGACAGACGGATAGATGAAAATAAGCATATAGATCATGTTAACTCTAGTAATTGGGAACTTGGATGTCTCTGAGTGAGACTCTCCTATGTAAGTGCATGAGAGCTTATGGGTGAAAAGTCAGGTCAACAGTCAACAAAGTGCGGTCCAATAGTCCAGCCACCAGCTGCTATTTTCTGCCTGCCTCCTAGCACAGGAAGTCATAGCAGAAAATAACATCCTGTGCCCCACTCTCAATGGGACGCCCACATATCCAGACAAACAGTTGAATCATCACCCGCCGCACTTATCATCTCTCCCAGCCTCCTGCTCCCTTGTTGCTTTTTTTCCCCCTCACACTCTCAGATATATCAGTGTTGTTGTCACCTGTCGCCTCTCCCTGGCCATCTCTCAGCACTTTTGCCCATTATTTTGACAACACTTTTCTAAATTTCATGAGATCTCATGAATGTAGGTCAACACTTGGCCTAAAAATGGCTGCTCTGCATCTCTGCTTGCTGGTGTTACTCATGTTGGTACCTACACTGCTTTATCTGCTCTCCCCCTGTCTCTTTTCAGTGCTGTGGGGCAGGGTTGGATGCAGACTCTGCAGAACTACGATGACAGCCGGACCACTTCCAGCCTGACCACGTGATGATAAAAGCCGCATTGAGACGACGATTGTAACTGTAGCCTCTGTTCTGTGTTGTGTCTCTGCTTTATAAGACTATCTCTGTTTCACTCTTTCTCGCTATCTGTCTGTCCATCTCTCACTCTTTGGCTCGCTGTTTACTCTCTGTGTATGCCAGAATAGAAAGAAAAGAAAAGGAAAAACAGACCAACAACAAAGATAGAACATATATAACAAAGAGAGACACACTATGGGAAATACAACAGTGAACCGAGATAGATAGATAGATAGATAGATAGATAGATAGATAGATAGATAGATAGATAGATAGATAGATAGATAGATAGATAGATAGATAGATAGATAGATAGATAGATAGATAGATAGATAGATAGATAGATAGATAGATAGATAGATAGATAGATAGATAGATAGATAGCACGAGAGAGGGGGGGTAGAAGGAGCATCATCAATGATCCATATCATACCACAAGTCCAATACTCTCCCCAGCTGGTGGCAGGCTGAACCAATCAGAGCATGGTACGCATTTATAGATGCTGCCATCTCCAGACCCCCTGGGAAGTACAGAGTGTAGTAAACGATGTGGATATGACACACAAAGACCCGCAGTGGCCTGCACAAGGCCTACTTATCTATCTATCTATCTATCTATCTATCTATCTATCTATCTATCTATCTATCTATCTATCTATCTATCTATCTATCTATCTATCTATCTATCTATCTGTCTGTCTGTCTGTCTGTCTGTCTGTCTGTCTGTCTGTCTGTCTGTCTGTCTGTCTGTCTGTCTGTCTGTCTGTCTGTCCGTCCGTCCGTCCGTCCGTCCGTCCGTCCGTCCGTCCGTCCGTCCGTCCGCCCGCCCGCCCGCCTGCCTGCCTGTCATTGTTAGGTTGTTGGTTTCTCCCTTCTTTCGCTGCTGGTTAGGGTTCAAGCCCAAAGTCTTAAACCCTATTGTTTTTGTGCTGGTTTATTATTGTTAATTATTATTATTATTATTGAGAAATGTTTGCACAAATTACCGTGAGATGGTAAATGGTAGAGACATGAGATTTTGCCCATTGATTGAAATTTGTGTGTTGCCCAAGAAATATAACCCCAATCGGTCTGATGGGGGCATTATAATTAAAAGTCAACATTGAAAAGTCATAACCCCTATGCTGTAAGTCCGATTTACATGAAACTTGGTGCAGACATCCATCTAGCCTCACTCTACAAAATTGCCCGAAGAACCACTGAAGTCCACCTGACTAGATTTTTTTGCCATTTTGAATTTTAAAAAAAAATACATTTTTGACATCTTCTCCTAAACCGTAGGTCCAATTGCCACCATATTTTATGTGGCTCATTATTGGACCAAGTTTATCAAAAGTTGTATAAAACTTGTTGATGTCTTATTTAGTTTTCAATATATTGACCAATGACTTCAAACGGGTGTGCCTCAGCACATAAATAGACCAAAGTCAACAACCATTGGGCCAGTCATCACAACACTTGCAGAATACATCTACATAAGTACCTGAAACATACGCTCAAAGTTACATTCAAAAGTGTCTCTAGGGGGCGCTACAAATGCAAAAAATGGGTGTGGCATAACACAAATCAAGACTATAAATCAGAAATTCTTTGTCCAATCATTACAAAACTCGCAGGATATGTTTAATAACAACGTTGAACCATGTGTGTACAACTATTTTGAAATCGCTCAATAGGGGGGCGCCACCAGTTCCAAACACCTGCATGGTCCTGGCACAGATTTGGTCATAAATCACTGACAGTTTGTTCAAACATCACCAAACTTGGTGGATATTTTCAATTAAGCTGTTAAAGCTTTCAACAAATAATGGTCTGTGTTGACTTGAATGCTGGAATTGCCGCTTGCGGCTATATTTTCTTCCTTCTTTCACTCTTTCTTTCCCATATTTTCCCCATTCCTTTTGCCTTCTTTTCCCTTTTTCATTCATCCCTCATTGCCTTCCTCCATCTCCCAGTGGTTTCCTCCATTCCTGTCTTTTTCCTTTCCATCGTCCCTCCATCATAACTGTGCAGATGGATTGCTATTAAGGAGCCACCCAGTGAGATATTCCCTCCACAGAACAGGAGTTGTTCTTGGCCAGTGCTCTGACCCCAGGGGTGCTGAAATAGGAGTGTTATCCACCACTGCCCTAACTGTCTAGACAGAAAGATGGATAGATGGAGAGAGAGAGAGAGAGAGAGAGAGAGAGAGAGAGAGAGAGAGAGAGAGAGAGAGAGAGAGAGAGAGAGAGAGAGAGAGAGAGAGAGAGAGAGAGAGAGGGTAAGAAAGGAAGACAGAAAGTGAAAGAGAAGGATGGCAGTTGACAAAGAAGGAAAAGGACAACCAGAGAGATAAAAAGGTCAAACCACAAAGTCCATGGCAGACAGAGGGCATAGGCTGGCTGGTTACAGGTATTCAGAGGGCAGCTGGGAAACTGGATAATTAACTAAGCAGATTCGTTTGGGGCTGATTAGAGATGCAGAGAGGAAGCCATGCTGGTGGAGGAAGACACAAAGGAGAGGAGAAGAGGGAGAAATGGGGCAGAGGCTGTGGGGAGGTGGAGGAGGCAAAGGCAGAAGCAGCTGAACAGGAGGTTTTAATGAGAGTAAACGTGCTGAGTGAAAAGCAAGAGGTTGAAAAAGATGTGTAATTTTGGAAAATAAGAGGTGGCTGGGAGGGTAAAAATGATAGAAAAAACAAAAAAAATATGCCATACAGTTGTGAAGGGTGGGGATGGATGGTTGCACGTTAGGGAAAGAAAGGAGGAGAGATTTGAGAGAAGAGAGACAGAGATAGGAGGTTATGGAAGGTGTGTGACTCCTCTCTGCACCTCTTTTCTCTCATTTTTTTCCTCATATACATAAGGTCCAATGAAATGAAAAATATATTTTCATTCTCGTTATCTGAGTTTAATTTACATCTATTTAACACTATGTTAGAAATTCACACAAAAAAGATTTATTTTTGTGTTTATAAAAACTGTCTTTCTCTGAAAAATACATTTTTTTAAGCTATATCATCCTTTACTTTCAGGCGTACACTTACAAAAATGTCCACTGAATTGGGAGCGAGACTGATAGTGCGTTCATGAGCAACTGGGAAGTGGGAAAGTTCCAACCTCTGTTGGGAGAAAACACCTGAACGCCTGTCCAATTAGGAACATCCCACTAGGGAAGTGGGATGTTTTTGAGAGCTCCGTAGGTTTGACGTCATGCAACATGGCAGCGTTTGTGGTGAAACGTAAGAAATAAAGGCATCCGGGTGGCGTGGCGGTCTATTTCGATGCCTACCAACATGGGGATCGCTAGTTCGAATCCCTGTGTACCTCCGGCTTGGTTGGGCATTCCTACAGACACAATTGGCCATGTCTGCGGGTAGGAAGCCGAATGTGGCTTTGTGTCCTGGTTGCTACATTAGCACCTCCTCTGATCAGTCGAGGCACCTGTTCGGGGGGGCGAGGAACTGGGGATAATAGCATGATCCTTCCTCCGTCCCCCTGGTGAAACTCCTCACTGTCAGGTGAAAAGAAGCGGCTGGTGACTCAACATGTATTGGAGTCATGTGGTAGTCTGCAGCCCTCCCTGGATCAGCAGAGGGGGTGGAGCAGCGACCGGGACAGCTCGGAAGAGTGGGGTAGTTGGCCAGATACAATTGAGGGGGAAGGGGGGGTGGATCTGGGGAAAAAAATGTATGTACTTGCTCAACCTACAAATAAGTCACTTCGTTGATAGGTCGTACTCATTAGCACCGAAGATTGTGATGTTAAATGATACATTGCAGTTTACAACCTCTTCCCGTTTTGGCGGCCGGGGCGGGGAACCACGCAATAACTGAAACACCAATCAACTACGACCTGAAATCAGATGAGACAACCAGCTGAATTTAAACAAATATAGTGTACAAATAATACTGACCTCCTGAGCTCCGTTCCGTCCCTGTATTGGTTTATATGGGTCTAGCGACAGGCATGGGTACAAATCCATGAATACTGGGATGGCATCCAGCACCTGTGCCCCCGTCCATAGGGTTAGTGGTTGTGTCAGGAAGGGCATCTGACGCAAAATTTTGCCAAATCATTATGCGGACTGACAAGACCATACCGGATTGGTCAAGGCTCCATACCGGATCGGTCAAGGCCTGGGTTAACAATGGCCGACGTTGGTGCTGTTCACTCACAGGGTACCAATGGAAATGGTGAAATCCACTGTGGTGACCCCTGAGAACCAGGGAACAAGCCGAAAGAAGAAGAAAGAAGAAGATTAGTTTATATGGGTGGTGACGAGGTTGGTTGTCACTTTTCTGTATTCTGACAGCAAAAATAGAGCAGATTAGGGGCAGCCATGTCGCCTGTTTGTTGTCATCATGTGAATGTTCTCATCTCGGAAGTGGCATGTTCCCAAATGGGAACTTTCCAAATTCCCAGCTGCCTGAATGCACGATGAGAGAAGAAGATTGACCTTCTACCACTAAATTGAAACTAGCCAGCTGCATATCAGTGACCTCATTCTTCTAAAAATGCCTGGCCATGATTGGCTGTCAATCAAATCAAACTCCCTCCCCTCACATAATCCCTCTAATTCAGATATTATACGTCAAATCGTGAAAGTTTTCGGCGCTCTGCATGCCGTTTCATTGGATTTTAATGGAAGGAGTGCATTAATCAACTACCCCAACAGCGCTGAGCAGCAATTAACATAGGAAGTTAATAAAAAAGATAACATCTTTTGGCAAAAGAGCGCTACACTTGAAACCAGGTGTTGCATTAACTAAGAATTTTCCATCATATATTGAATTTTGAAGGTGCGGACAGATAATTCAAAATGCCATCTGACATTTTGACAGACTCAACATAAACAACTGACTTTATTGGCTTTTCGAGAAAATTCTGCCTCAATTTTCTGTCACTTACAATGCAGTTAATACTGGGGCGAATATTAATTATAGCACAACATCTGTGTAGCTGCAACTAACTCTAGTATTTGTTAAGTGCTGCAAGCTGAAACAGAGGTGGACACGAGCTTGCTGTTAAAGAGGTCAAGAGAAAGAAAGAGGTGAAACGGTGAGAGGACCGAGGAGGGTTAGACGATGTTATGCCAGTTGCTGCAGGGGGATAGAGAAGGATTATAGTTTATTAGAAATGTGTAATTGTGTGAGAAAGGTGACAGGAATGTGCAGAGGAAGATTTTTTTTTAATTTGGGTAAGGGAGGGTGGATGGGGTGATGAAATGGTAAAATGAAGGTTAAGGAAAAGGTTGAGAAGACATTTAAGAGAGGAGATGGTGTGTGTGTGTGTGTGTGTGTGCATGTGATTTAAAATGAGAAGGTTAAGAAGGAAGGTCACTGAGGTTACAGGGGAGAGGAGAAGGAAGCAGAGAAGACAAGATGAAACAATACAAGATGGTGGGTGAGCTGGAAGAGGATATGTGTCGAATTAATGATTCGGACAAAAATCAATAGTTACAATAATTAGAAGATGAAAGTAATGAGTGTGTTTGCCCTGATTCAATCATTGAATACAATTTCAAAGAGGCTAAAAAAAAACATTAAAAGCGGTAGAAAATATAGTGTAAATAAATGCATGGGTTGGTAGCTTGTAATATTAAGAGCCCATTAGAAAAATTTCAGAGGTGTTTGATCATTTATGAGAGAGCCGTGAGCGTTTTCATATCACTGTAGTAATACTGCTTGGAGGCGCCATGCAGCCTGCTCAAACAGCGATGCGTGACATCATACAGAGACTCAATGCCCCAGAAACTCCACCGGTGTCACTCTTCAAGACAGAGGGCACAAAACACATGAGCTGAACAAAATGGCGGAAACTGACTCGGAATGCAGCAACAACAAATTAAGACTAACGACTCCCTTTAGCGCACAGGGGAATGGTGGGAAACAGTGATTGATGTCATGGCTGGAGATCTCATTGCTTTAAGTCTTAGTCGCCGTTTGCGGAGCACTTGTGCCATAAGAGCATTTACACAGGCGAGGCAGGGAATTTCTCAACAACGGCGTCCGTGAAATCGTCAATTCTGTTTAAAAACTGACTTTGAGACAGATGTCTAAGCTGTATGAGCTCTACTTTCAGCCATTTGCATGAATCGTTATTTCATATCATAATTATTTTCCTAGCTGTATGTTCACTTTTAGTTAAACCATTTACTCAAATCCCCCCCCGCCCCCTTTTCTCCCCAAGTGTACCTGGCCCATTACCCCGCTCTCTGAGCCGTCCTGGTCGCTGCTCCATCCCCTCTGCCAATCCAGGAAGGGCTGCAGACTACCACATGCCTCCTCCGATACATTTGAAGTCGCCAGCCGCTTCTTTTCACCTGACAGGAGTTTCACCAGCTGCAAGGGGGACGTAGCGCGTGAGAGGATCATGTTATTCCCCCCAATTCCCCCTCCCCTCTGAACAGGCGCTCGACCGACCAGAGGAGGCGCTAGCGCGGTGACCAGGACACATACCCACATCCAGCTTCGCACCCGCAGGCACAGGGAATTGTGTCTGTAGGGACGCCCGACCAAGCCGGAGGCAACACGGGGATTCGAAACGGCGTTCCTCGTGTTGGTAGGCAACGGAATAGACCGCTACACTACCCGGACGCCCACTTCTTTAAATCTTGGATATCTACCCCAAAGGGACATGGCTAGGGCTATGTAAAGGGGTGGGTAACGCTGAAATAACAGTAAGGATGGATTGTTGATTGGCAGGTTTAGATAGACAGATGAAAGGACACCAGGGCAGAGTGATTGCTTAACAAAGAACAGGTGATTGCCGGGGAATGGAAATTAAAGAAAGTGGGGGAATGAGGTCTAAAATTGGTTGATGGGAGTTTTTAAGAAAGCGTGAGCATATAAGAGAGAACACAACATGAGACCAACTCAAGATGGTAGAGGAAAAAGAGGATCCGAGTGAAGAGGTGCTGAACGCAAAAGAAAGATCTGGAAAGAAATGTGTCACATATTCTGAGGCGTAGTTCATAATGGAAGGGTTTGAGAGCTTGCAGAGGAGAAAAGTGAGGATCAAGGGAAAGGATAGGATAAAGAGACAAGAGCAGGTGAACAGGAGAGGAGAGGAAAGAAAAGGAAAGAAGAGGTGTGAATAGAAGGGGGATAGAGAGGATAAAAAGGGAAAGCAAAATGCTATAACAGAAGGAACGAAATAATACCTGTACACATCTGGAGATGGATGAAAGAGGAGAGAGGTTGAGTCAGCCAAGGTGTAACGTTAGTATTATGCAAACATATAAAATGTATAGAACTATCACATTCAGAGTCGGGGACGTTAGGTATTACAGTGAGGAAAGAGAGACAGAAAGAGAGAGAGGATGATGAAAGGAGAGAAGGGTGAGTACAGGTGAGTCTTTAAAATGAATTACAGTTTAGGTGACAGAGTGAGGAGAGAGTTTAGGAAAGATCCCCATTATTCATGTGGGCATCAAAACCCCCAGAAAACTCAGTAATTCCAGGCCATGGAAAATTATAATTTTGGAAATGTTTTGGAAAAGTCATGGAAATCTTTAGAAAAACAGCATCAACTCTGTTAAAGATTGATTGGCCAGTTAAAAAAAAGAACAACAGTCAGTGTAATCAATGTGGCGGGGCTTTAAAATATGCTGTGGTGTGTGCATGCAACAGTGTGTCTCGATATGCTAAACTCTTCCTCCGCTTGCTGGCTTTCATATCAGTTAGCTAGCTATTTTGGTGGCAGTATACCAGGCAAGTGCAGTTTGAATAATCAGTGGCTTCAAATGGACTAGTACAAAACATAGCTTGCAAAAATTGTTGAGAGCACAGTGGCTCCTATACAAACTGAATTCTACATCATATACATAGTGTTAAAACACATCTTTTCAGTGGCAGCGGGCAGCAGGATCACAAAATGCTAACTGGCTAACCAAGGCTAACGGTAATTTCAAGACCATTAGCATTTGTAACCCTTGATTAAATCACTTTTTATAGTCATCTGAAAACAGAAACATAAAACTATGTCAGTAACAACTGTATTGTGTTATGCGCTATTTTATAACATAAAATAAGTGATCACGGAATCGCAGACGACAGAATTTTGGCTTTTTAACATTGCAGGCAATGAGGAGAACCAACCTTTATCCTACTTAGATGAAGAGGAAGGATGTCACCCACGTTCGTGAAAAAGGTCTACTACATATCTGAGCTAGTAATGTTTTAGGTGAGAGAGAAAGAGGAGCGGATGAAGCAAAAGAGTGAAAAGGAGGGAGGGGGTGAGGTAGGGTGGGTGAGGGGAGGAAGAAGGGAATGGATCAAGGAGCGACGGAGACAAGGGTTTGGGGTGTATTACAAGACTGGAGGCAAATGTGTTAAGAAGAATAGTTACGAAAGCTTTATGGGAAAGGAGGGGTGATGGTGGAGGTTGAGCCCATATTGGATGAGGTGAGACGTGACACATTATTGGACAGGGAGGAGGAGGTTTCCGGGGAGAGAAGAGACGGAGTGGAGAATGAAACATAGATAAGTCGGGATGTTGTGTTTGCCATGTGACCTGGGGAGCCCCAGAGGTTCCAGAGGTGAACCGAATTCCTAATGAGGGAGGAACTGCAAACAAGAGCTCAGAGCTTCACCCGGGAATACTGTAAGCCTCCTATCAAGAAAACTGATCTTCATCCCAACTCATCCTCCTCCTCAATTCTCAAGCGAGAGCACACACACACACACTATTAGGCATATAGGATGTACTCATGCACATACTGTCAGACATGTAATTGCTAACACACTTATACACACACATATATGGTTGCACAATCATATGTAATGCTCTGACATGCACACTGACCTTGTGAAAAATTCCTGCATCGGTACATACAAAAAACAGTCTGGACACACACACAGACACACACACATACACAAATGAGCCACACATTACCCTGCCAAGCCCACCATATGAGACCATGCAAGACGGTAAGGCCAGCAGTCTATTCAATAATGGCTCAAATTGGAGGAAATGGCTTCTGAAATTACATTTTCAAAGCTTCCCATTTTAAGTGCATGACTGGAGATTCAGATTCATTTCCTGTGGGACCCAGTCAACCATCATATCAATCAACCGTCACATAGCTTCAACTTACAGTTATTCATCTATTCATCTGTAATGAGCCTGACGGCAGAAGTCTGATGAGAAAATGTTTTAGCACTGCCACCAAGGGTACGCCGTCAGACACCTAATAAGTTATATTTGTATAGCTACATGAAAAGGTGGGGCGAAATCCTTCAGAATGTAAATGGACATAAGGTCTTTCAAGCATGCCTTGCCTTGACTGATGCATCAATTTCCATTCAATTTAGCATATCCTGAGCAACAGGCAGTAAAGCTTAAACCTCCTGATTTACAGCATTACAACAATTAATTGTATGGAAAGTGAGGGTCAAAACCATCCTTCATAGACACTGTGCGGGCTATTCCAGTCCATAATTGACCTCCTTGTTGAAATTTGACTGTGGTTGGTCGGTCCGTCAAGTCTATCGGCTGTCTTTTCAACCGACTGGATATTGGTTTGAGGTTTATTTCAGTTCATTTTTTAATATATAAAAACAATGTGGCCAGTGGGTGAAAAAAGTTACCGTTCTTCTTCTGTATATTTGCAATGCAGAGAGCCATTCACTTAGTAGGCCCACCCAAGCCATTAGAACTGTGTTACACTGCTGCCACCTGCTGTTTTGGAGACGCAATGCAGCGATGAAAACTGGCAGTTTAATTCACAAGAACAATCAAGTGTGTGTGTGTGTGTGTGTGTGTGTGTGTGTGTGTGTGTGTATGTGTTTCTGTCTGTCTGTCTGTGTGTCTGTCTGTAAAAATTTGCCTTAGTTTCTTATTGTATGCTCTGATTATGTTGCTCCGATTATTAAATGGCAACATTGTTTTGGGCAACATAATATAGTATCTGTTATATCAGTTATTTTCACATCTTTAATGTGAGCTGAGCATCACAGGGCGGCCCTGTGGTGGTCTGGTGGCCTGTCCAGAGTGTCTCCCCCGCCTGCCGCCCAATGACTGCTGGGATAGGCTCTACCCTCCCCGCGACCCTGAGAGCAGGATAAGCAGTTTGGATAATGGAGGGATGGATGGATAATGTGAGCTGTGCACAAAGTATGTGCATCATGGAACAACATAAGAGTGGCTTATCTGTTCTCTGTTTTAAAGTCTGTGTGTGTGCGCGCTATATTAGTGTTTTGATGCAAATAAGAATTGGTCTATTGGGCATTAATGATAAAGGATTAATAGGGGACAATTAATAATAATAACAATGATGATGACGACGATGATGATGATGATGATGATGATGACAGATTATTCACTCAAAGTTCTTTACCCATTAATTCCATTTTTGCTGAAGTTATTCTCCATTCTCTCTGCAATAATAAATGGTGGCATCTTTTCAGTCGCTTGAAAAAGAGAACGAAACGGAACCTTGTTGAAATGATGGATGTGATCAAATGCTGTAAGTAAAAAATGAAGATACTGGTTTTCATTTTGTTGAGCTACTGGTTTTGGGAGCTTTGCGTCAAGGACTGGGAAAATAATGATGTTGACTGTTTTGGACGGTCTGGTTCCCCAAGATTAAGGTTAAATTTAAGATTAAACTAAATTAAATAAAGATTAAGTTAAAGTAAGATTAAGATAAAATTGATGCTGCTTGGCATGCTGCTCATCATATTCGTCATATATTTTATAATTCCATTATAATTCTGTTACCCTCTTTCAATGTTGTATTGCGTAAACACAACATCCATTGCACGTCTGTCCGCCTAGGGGGAGAGATCCCTCCTCTGTTGCTCTCCCTGAGGTTTCTTCCTATTTCTTTCTCCCTGTTACAGGGTTTTTTTAGGAAGTTGATCCTTATCCGATAGGAGAGTCTAAGGACAGGATGTTGTGTTGCTGTAAAGCCCTCTGAGGCAAATTTGTCATTTGTGATATTGGGCTAAAAGTGTTAGTTCTATATAAAAGAAAAAAAAGGTTTTAATACCTCTCTTGTACTATAGATAGTAAGAGTATACATTTCTATGGTCTTGCAAGGTGCTTTGATTAGCATGGTGCATCTTAACCATCCACAGGTTTGAAGTCCAACTCCAATAGGTTTTGGTGGTAAGCAGTCACTAAGGGCACAAAATACTAATTAAAGAGCTCCTGTTTCTGGTCCTCATCAAACCAAATCGATACAGTTTCAACATTAACACGTATCAACATCAGTGTGGGTGTATCCCGCCGTTAGAAAACAATGCTAAAAGCTACAGTAACAACTTGGCCTTCGTCTGTCTGTCTCTCCCTCAGACCTGAGACTTGTGCTGAGTGGAGCTGGGTAAATATTTCTAAACGCCCTAAGTGAGAACAAACCCAGTGGAGTGACCTTGTACTGCTGAGAGCGCTGATTGGCGGAGTCAGCTACAATCCCCTGCTCTCTGCCAATCACGGGAATGCATGTCATGTCGGTCAGTGTGCGTGCCTGTGGTTGGTGGGGCAGAGGGGGGAGGGCTGGCTCACTAGTTGCTTCATTGTCCTTTGTTGTTTTGCATGAGTGGGTTGTTGAGTTAATGGCCATCTGTACGGCGTGGCTGTGGTCAACAGCAGCCGAGAATAAAGACGCCGTCCGGTTGTCTCCCAAGTGTGATCGTTATAGCGGTGAAAGCCACAATAGATACCAAAGCCTAACGTTTATCCGCAAGGAGACGTGTTCATCTCTCCGATGTAACGTTTCCGCGTCGTGGGCCTGGACGTAAACCGAGTACGCGGAGTCCGGCGAGTCGATATCACGTCGTATTATTATTGTGCTGCTCTTAAGCTAACCAATAAAAAAAGGGGGGCGTACTTTTAATTCTCGCTATCAAATAATAGCAGATGATCAGAACAGATGGAAACGTGTTGACCAATTTAATCTGCGGTCTTCCAGTAAGACAGGCTCCCTGTTGTCTATGCCTTCCAGCCGGCACCAGAAATGGGTGCAGGTTCCGGTTTCATTAGACACTGCAAGTGAAGAGTCGCAGCACACGCAACGGAGATGTCCTGCAGTAAAAGCCATCACGATGATCCAAAAGACCACGAGAGACCCGAGGCGAGTCTTTTCCCGACAATCTACTGCAAAGCTCCACCTCCTCACTCAGCCTATTCAACACTGCCATGTCTCTCACGTCGCCAAAAACAAGCCAACAAGATTTTACAGATTTTTTTTTGTGGTCTGGCGACTTAAATGTTTCCCTGAAAGATAAGAAAGAAGCTAATCTTGTTTCACTCGTCTCTTAAGTTTGCTTGTCATTGCAAATGGGTAGGCACATTTCAAAATGGCCGCCTCTATCTGTCCATAATTGCCTCGTCACCAGTTGGGGAAAGCGGGGACTACTCTGAGGGGGCTGTGTGAGTTTATACTGAGTCACATATTAGAATAGGCACACGCTCTTCTGTTGCAGAGTGGGTCCAGCCAGGGCAACAATCTATTCTGTGCTATGATGTTTATGGTTTGTGATCGTTGAGATGGTCTGGAATCAAGAAAGACTGGATATTCTTCGTGTCCTGACAGGCGTGTATGCACAGGCAAGCACCCACGCACCCAATCAGACATACTCATGAACACATGCATGCACTCGTATTGGAACACATGCACATTTACACAAAAACAAAACACACACACACACACACACACACACACACAGCCAGGTACGCACACGCAAAGTCGAAACATGTGGGAACATGTATTCACAGAATTGTCTGTGAATGTTCTCATTCATCCAGGTCATGGTTATCCAAAGGAGTTGAATCAAGTGCAACTGGACTTGGTATATATCCGTGAAGATGTTTCGCCTCTCATCCAAGAGGCTTCCTCAGTTCGTGCCTTTCTGACTAGACCAAGCTAGTCTGGAACACAGAATTGTTCCCCCACACACGTGCGCGCGCACGCACGCACGCACGCACACGCACACACACACACACACACACACACACATCCAAGTGAAAATGTCATAGTGACACTCAAATACTGCTCCCGGTGGAGCCAACTGCCTTTCCAGCAGTTCTACACAGTATTTCATGGCTATATAAGGTCCTCGAGAACAAAATCCAAGCTGGACACACACCGTTAGCCTCTTGAACAAAAACATAACCAGTGGAGAGACACGTGCATTTCCAAATCATTTAGCACTGATACATTTGTCATGTCTATTTTAACTCTAAATAAAACTAAGCAAAGTGTCAGCCATGTAGACACCAATATTTGTTATTTTTATTGCCAGAATGAAAAGGCAACTGCTACGTTGATATAGTTTCACCTTTTAAAATCCAGTTTGTTTTTGTTTTTTGCTTAAATTTGCAAACTTATTCTGGTGTGTGTGTGTGTGTGTGTGTGTGTGTGTGTGTGTGTGTGTGTGTGTGAGTGTTTGTGTGTGCACTATGGCCACACTGCCATGATTTAAAGTTGGGTAAGACAGACCAGACCAAGCAGCAGTCGTGTACAAATATTTTGCCATGCTCCTCGGCAAGTGCCCTAAAGTGTATATCAGTTGCCATGAAAACGGGTACAAGTCGAAAGCAGCGGCACAATTCAAACGAAAGCAAAATGTTGACTTTTAATCACTGTCTGAAAACAAGTATTGAGTTCATGCTTGGTAACAAGACCACAGCATTTCCTGTTTTTACAGGTTATGATCTATTGGCTAGTACTTGGTAGGCATTGTCTCATCTGTGGCTAAACTGGAAAATGGCTTGAGTCCCAAAATTGTGACCCAATCCCAATCCCTTTAAAGCAGCCAGCCAGTCAAGGTTGTTCTTACATATTGGTGAATAGATTTCTACCCACATGAATCACGTTTGCTCTGAGTGCCAGTATCCAGGGGCCAGATTAAGGTGGCGAGGGGGGGGGGCTTTTAAAAGGGCCGCAAGCAACAAGGCGCCTTTCAGACAGGCATCACGATAGTGTACTAAATTACATTCATCATGGTTTGGGGGCCCAGCAGCACATCTTGTCAGGGGGCCCAGAAATCCTATCAGCCCACCTGCTCCTAGCACCATAGGATAAGAGAGACAGTCTGTCACATCATGCTGGACTCGCTCGGTTGTTTTAAGCTAGTTTCATTGTGTGGTCTGTCTCTGTCTCAGATTGGGGTTGGGGGAAATGCCAATATAGGACCAATAATGATCCTAAATAACTGTAATGTGGATGATTTAGCCGTTCGCGGAGCTGATAAGATGGCTTTATATGAACTCAATGAATTGATATCAAAATAGTGCTAGGGACAATTTTAGCATAAATGGGTCCAACCATTGCTCCCAAACACTGAAACGCAAGAATGTACAATGGTAACTGGTTTCAAACGCTAACTATACAGCTTTTATTGACACTGATAAAAGTTTGACTTTTGTTGACAATGTTTTCAGTATCCAAAAGAAAAACCTATCTGTCCGTCAACCTAATCTGTCCTATCTTCCTGGTTTTCTACTTCTTTTGTTATTTTTTCCCACAATCCCTTGTTTGTTTGTTTTTGCATCCCTTTTGCTTTTCTTTCCATCATTCGTTCCTCGTGCCTCCCTCCATCCCTCAGTGCCCTGACTGTCATTCCCATCTTCCCTTCATCCTGTTTGCACAGCCAGATTCCCAGAACAGGAACCGTGTCTGCAGGGCCAGCTCCACTCTGCTCGGCGTGTGATCTGTTCTACTCTTCTCTATTCTACCGCGGAGGGGGGAGGGGAGGGGAGGGGAGGGTGGATGTTGGCTGCGTCATACCACGCCCACTTTCCCAGCGGCGCCGCTGTTCCTTCGGTCGGAGGCGTAGATGCGCTCAGAGCGCAGTGATGCCGCAGCTTCCCGGCCCGTCTGCGGAAAACAAACAAACAAACAAACAAGTATGCAAACAAAAAAACCAAAACGGAGAATGAATGAGCAGAAGCCAGCCTCAACGTTCTAGTTTCTCCGGGGAGAGCGGTTGTAAAAAAAAGAAGAAAAAGAAAATGGCCAGTAAGTGGAGAGACGGTCCGCGTATGGGACTTGAGACGGCGAAGAAGACGCGGCGGCGGCACCAGGAGCCGCCCGGCGACGGCGAGCGGGAGCTGCCGCGGTGGATGCGGCTCTATTTCTACGGGATGCACGGCGTGACTCTGGACATCCTCCTGTCGTCCCTTCAGGGGGCCTTCAACAACTGGGACCCCAAGCTGCTGGGCTTCTCCTCTCCCTATCTCTGCGTCGTGCACTCTCTCACCCACTTGGCGCTGGAGAAGATCTACTCGCAAAAGAAGTGCTTCCGCGGTCGGCCTGTGGTTTTCCACCTCGTCTTCTACCCGTCGGTGTACATCGGGCTGCAGATCCTGATCGGCAACATAAACACGCGGACCGAGCAGGTGAGGGTGGTTTCGGCCACGCAGCTCGCCGTGCACTACGTCCTGGCTCTCTATTTCACCCAGGTGTTTCACAAGGGGCTGTCTCGTCTCACGTACCAGCCGCGCCGCCACATTCCCGACGTATCGCCGGGGGAGGCTGCGCCCCGGCAGCCGCGGCGCAGCCTCCCCGGCGCGGCGCGCTTCCTCTTCTTCGGCATGCACGGCTTCCTCGACGAGGTGGTTTTCACCTCCGTGTTCGACCTCTTCGAGAAGTCGGACCGGACCCTCAGCGGATACACGTCCCTCTGGTCCTTCCTGATGTACGGCAGTTGCAGCTTCGCGGTGGAGAAGCTCTACCTGCACCTGCACTTCAGGAGAGGCTGGGCCACATGGCAACGGCTCCCCATCTACGTCTGCTTCATCTACACCTGGGAGTTCTCCTGGGGGCTGCTTCTCAGGCAGTTTGACGCCTGCTCCTGGGACTACTCCCACTACCCACACAATGTCATGGGCCTCATTACCCTCCTCTACCTGCCTGGGTGGGTGTGTTTGAGCCTGTACCAGGATGTGCTATCCGATGCCCTGCTGAGGGTCAAATGCACCAAAGACGAAAGTGATGGAGATGACCGCCAGCTGTCCGCTGACGCTGATGTGAATGGACAACTAGAGCCGGGGAAAAAGCTAATTTAATGTATAGTCTAAGATACAAGTCTTTTACCAACCCAACCGACTGTCCACACTCTGTACATCGTGCAGGTACAATGAGTGAACAGGCTCCTGCTTCAGTTAATATTGTGTAAGGTGCATTTTCCCAAACCAATTCACTTTTAATCAAATTACCACAAAACAGCTGATACATGATGAACTTCGACTGCAAAGTGGGTTTGCTTTTGCCTTTGCTTGGTCAGTAATCCAGGCTTGGCTGTAAATGGCGATTAATAAATAAGTAATAGGGGCATGGGGCGCCGTCAGGGACTCTGTTTAGGTCCCGTGTAAAGATAACACAATGACAAATAAAAAGTTGTTTTTGAGGGTCCCTGAATCCTCCTAACGCCACCCCAACCATAGGGCTCCATTGAATAAAGCATATACAGTATAAGCTCTTATAACACGTGTTGGCATTGGTAGACACTTGAGAATGGGGCTGAATGATACTGGTGAAAACTGACATTGCGATATTTTTATGATATGAATTGCAATATAAAATTATTATTAGCCTGGAGGTTAAGATGAGGCACAAGGGTTAGGGGAAATCTCTTGGTCTGCGCCATCTAGTTTGGTAAGTGATACCAGGAGCAGATAAAGTTCAGATAAAAGGAAGAATCAGCTAGATAAAACATTACACAAGATGTATTAATTGGGTGGGTTACTGATATTTTTGAGCCGTCTGCTAATGCTAACAAGTATGTTGTAAAAGCTCATAAGTGTCAAATTATTAATCGCTATTTACAGCTACTCATTACCTGTAAGTTTTATGAAATGATTAATTTAGCACAAAAAGATAACAGAAGACACAACCTGCAGTAAACTAATCTGATTTTTTTACTAAAATTATTATTCAAATTTAAAAAAAAAACGGTGAAATTGAAATCAAATAATCAACATGGCTATTTCCCCAGGAATACTGGGCAGCTGTGAGGACAGCTTTTTGTTTGTGATCTGCAGCTCTTGAAACTGAATCTTAGTTGGCTAACGTTGGTGGCTTAGCGTTAACATGTTTGTTTATTGCCTATTTTGGTCCCATATTATATACATAGATGAGTCAGATGTCAAGCTGAGTCATGGGCTTACTACAAACGGTGCACATCTGGGTATACCAGCAGTATACTGCTGTACCCTGGGTCAAGAATGGGACCCTCAGTTTCACATCTGGGTTCAGGGCTAAGAAAGTAAAAGAGACCAGGATGGTGCTGCATCAAAGGAGCACAAAGATGATATCAGCAGATATCAGGATGATTCTGTGCTCATAAGATCATTTTGACTTTTCATATTATTTAACAGTTTAAATGGTCTTTGGGCTCGGTTATGTTATCCTAACTCCGAATACGTATTTTGTCCATAGAAAAAGAAGTGTTGATGACAAATACGTTTAGGAGTTAGGAAGTAAGGTGAGGACAGCGTTTCCATTAGATTTTGACCAATCTGTCCACTCCTTGTTTATCCTGCTGGAAAAAGAGGTTGGAGACTTTGCAGTTCCCATTTGTCTTAGATGGATTCATCGACTCATATTCAGGCCCTCACCCCTAAATACTTAGTAAGTATGGGTTCAACCCAATGACAAGAATTTAAATAAATATATTTTCGAGATGCTGATTCTTCCTGACTATGGGGTCAGTTTTAAATGAACTTACTGCCTTTTATATCTGATGTAAAATACTTAGTTAAACTATGAGTCATTTTAAATATCCTTCTCATAATATGGAGGCCTGATTATTATGATGATTATTTCTTGAGTTATTTTTGATAACTACTATGGCAGACTTGCATATGTGCATATATGCATTAGCAAGCTATGACTATAATGAAACAAGATGCATGATTCAAATAGATACACTAATATATTAATACATAAAAACAAAAAAAATAAATGAATAAACAAAATCATAGGATTTTCTTTTTATCCAAAACTACTATATATCCATTTTGGAAAAACCTTGCTACCTGAAATTCATTTTTCCAATGTTTTCAAGTCACATATGACTTAATTGTCAAAAATCTAACCATTTTGCAAACAATTTGGATGACATTAACTGTAGCCCATAATTTGCCTCTCCATCATGTCAAAAAAAAAAAATTTTGCTAGTGTCCCTTTTTTAACTGGTTGATATCACATTCGGGAACACAACTCCCCACTTAAGCACTTGTTTCTATGATCGTGATAACCTTTGAATGAAGCATGCTGGTGTGAAGTGTGAGCAGACAATAAACAGCCCTGTAATGCACGCAGCCAGCGATGACCTCTAGCAGAGCAGAAAAAAACAGTCAAATGAGATTTTATTTTGACTCTTATGAACCAAACCTTCCTGTGCTGGAGTGCCTTCCTGTGCAATATGAGGCAGCTGGATTCAAAAAAATACAGAGGCTGTTTGTCCACTGGTCACTCTTTTAGCTAGCAGTGTAACAAATGAAAATAAAATGCCTGTGAGCACTACTTATGTCCCATTATCTTGCTACATGATTTCTGACATCAACAGGAATGTTGAAGCTTTTTTGTTTGTTTTGGTAGAGGTTGTCACATTTTGCTCATTGTAAACAATGGAAAAAGTCAAGTCGGCAATGTAAACAGCCGTTTCTGGTGGACACACAAACCAGTCACTCCACTTATTTCTCTGAAAACCATTCTCTGAATAAGAGCAGGATAATCAAGAGTCAACTATCACTATTTACTGCAGATGCTTTAAAAAATACATATTTTCAAGTGAATCCAAATGGTGATCACAGTCCACCAATCACATATGCATTATAAAAAAATAAATGCCTTTTGCATGCATGTTTGACCAAATTGCCAGCAAAGCTAACTGTTTAGAATGCTAGCAACCTAATCACTGTGTTACTATCCAATGGCAAATAAAAGAAGAGTACTAGCTGGAGTGCTCACAGTATCTGTAAGCATATTTGAGAGTTAGTGGGGGAGGGGGGGGGGGGGAATGGGGACTAGCGGTCAACATTAGCGGATGTCTCTACATGATTGTGGAAGCTAAAAGATGTTGCACACATGAAAAGAAAGTAACAAGAGAAGCTAAGTTAAGGTCATCACAGAGGAGCACCAGAGTTTTAAGACTGAGCTGCCTCTTTTATTCTTGCACAGTGGGGAAAGTTTTGCATTGAGAGAGAGAGAGAGGTTAGCACTAGGGTAAGGCCTAGTCTGAAAATAAACTGCAATGTGCACTCAAGTTTTGTGCTTGTCAAATGGACTGACATGGGACCAGCACACCAGATAGTTTAAAGTGCATCATACTGTCAATCTGTGCAATTGAAATTTTTGTTTGTTTGTTTTTGTTGTTTCTTTCTCTGCGACGGCATTGTTTTTTTCCTTACCAATTATTTGCTTGTTTTTCTTAAAGTAAAAATTGTCTGACTGAACCACCATAGAGTTTCCTGTCTTAGTCAAGGAAATGCTAGTTGGCTTGGTGTCTCGACCTTATTTTGTGCACAGACTTGGATAAAGCCTCGATCACTTCTAACCAAACAGGTATGTCCCTGACTGCGGTGCCTGTTTGGTTAAAAGCATTTATGAATAAATTATTGGCAGACTAACTTAGATTCGGCTTCCGTCTCGCTACAGAAACATGAGGAAAAACTGTCATCCAGTATCGGCTGTTCTGGCCTGAAAGCTTTTCAATACCTTCATAGCATCACTTATAACACTTTATTCTAAATGCATTTGAGGTATAATAACTGATAAACACTAAATGTGAACTAGAAGTTGTGCAGAAAATAACGAGTCCTTGTATTTTTGTATATTGTGTGTATTATAGCATGTAATATTACAATTTGATTATAATACACTGGGGGAAAATACTTCAAACTTGGTTATGATGCCTTAGTATGCCAAATGAGCAAGCAAAACTGTTTCTGAGTCTCCTACTTTCACATTTACATGTTTGAGGGACCAAAGCATGGCAGTCCACTGGAAAACGTTACACTGTGACTTCAACAGAAAAACAAAAACAAAAACAAACAAAAAAAAGGAGGGGGGCCGGGGGGTGTTGAAATGACTTGTTCACCATCCAAATGCTGGCGAAGGTTGGCTATACTTGCTGAATTTATGTCCTCTTGGCAGATTGTTTGGAATCCATCTGTCATTTTGAGTTTTCCTTGTTTTTGAAAAATCTCATGGGCTGGCT
Source organism: Lampris incognitus (assembly GCF_029633865.1). NCBI lineage: Eukaryota > Metazoa > Chordata > Actinopteri > Lampriformes > Lampridae > Lampris > Lampris incognitus. The sequence continues at coordinate 15,380,296 of NC_079213.1, read as the reverse complement.
TTTAAAATGGTGACAGCTGCCAAAACAAAAAAACAAAAAACACACCGCTCACCTGGGATGAGCAGTTTTGTTTGTGTAGCCACCCTGAATCGTAGATTCTAATAATGCATAATTACAAATGGATGAATTTGGTCAGTGTGGCCAAATTAAAAGCCCATTAAAATCTTTGTTACACTGTTGTCATAGCTACTCATTTCTGTTCCAGTGCTTTTTTTTTTTTGTTAACCAAAGTGCTACCAACTCATGATCTATGGTTTGTTTTTTGTTCTCTGTATACAGTATCAGAGTATGTTTGGTTAAATTTGGAAATGCATGGCCGTCGGGGTTGCGTAGCGGTCTATTCCGTTGCCTACCAATACAGGGATCGCCGGTTCGAATCCCCATGTTACCTCCGGCTTGGTCGGGCGTGGTGGGAAGCCGGATGTGGGTATGTGTCCTGTTTGCTGCACTGGTGCCTCCTCTGGTCAGTTGGGGTGCCTGTTCGGGGGACTGGGGGGAATAGCGTGATCCTTCCGCGCGCTAAGTCCCCCTGGCGAAACTCCTCACTGTCAGGTGAAAAGAAGAGGCTGGCGACTCCACATGTATCGAAGGAGGCATGTGGTAGTCTGCAGCCCTCGCCGGATCAGCAGAGGGGGTGGAGCAGCGACTAGGACGGCTCGGAAGAGTGGGGTAATTGGCCGGGTACAATTGTAGAGGAAAAAGCAGGGGGGGGGGGGATTTAAAACACCATTACAAGCCTTTAATAGGATATGTATCATGATGTAAATGTTTTGCAAAAAAAATAATAATTTATATTGCATTTTAGGATAAAAGTAAGTTCAAATTATTTGAATGTGGGGGGGGGGGGGCTGTGATGGTCTGGCGGCCTCTCCAGGGTGTCTCCCCGCCTGCCGCCCAGTGACTGGGATAGGCTCCAGCATCCCCACGACCCTGAGTGAGGATAAGCGGTTTGGATAATGGATGGATGAATGAATATTAAAACAATGACAAATCTTTTACTCAGTTATGTACAGCACACTGCTTTATTTATATTTATACCAAACTGGTTTATTTTGATTTTGTATGTTGTTGAAATGAGTTTGAATACAACTTACCCCAAACGGTCAGCACTGAATGAGTTCCTACTGAGCATGTTTGAGATTCGGATTAGAGCTGGGTATTAAAAACAACAATATATACTGACAGCAATGTAATTGTTATCTGCAATCATTTGAGTCATCACAAAGGTGACAAGGCAAGGCAAGTTTATTTGCATAGCACCTTATCATCGCAGAGGTCATTCAAAGTGCTTTGCAGGCAAAAAAACACTCTTTGTATTTCAATAAGCACTCATGCCAAGACACGTAAAAAAAAATATAAAAGAAACCTTCCAATTTTGATATTCGCCGTTTACATTCCAGTCTCCTGCAGGCCCACTTAAGAGCATGATTTGTCCAATTTTTTTATTCTTACAACGACAAGCCTCAATTTGTTCTAGTCTACAAGGACTTTCATAAAAGAAACGTGGTGCATGTGCTTTCAGATGGAAAAGCAAATGGCTCAAAGAATATGCAGAAATTTATCAGATATGAGATTAAATGCATTAAATGAAACGTACCGTGATGGTAGTGCTCGAACATTATGTTTGATTTCAATTTGTTTTACTGATACTCAGCCCTAATTGTGGCTAGCGTATCCTATTTACTTCCTGGTTCTTGCAAAATGACAGTTAATGATGAAGCCTGACTCATTTGCATTTTCTAGACCCTATTATCATGTGCAGATTTTGATCTTTTTTTTTTCTTTTTCTTTTTTTTTACACACACCGAAGATTTCCAGTATATAACCAGGATATAGCCATCTGTTATCCGGGGCCTGTGCACCAGTTGAACACAGGCACCCACCCTTAAGTGCCTCCGGGACCTGTGCACCAGCTGAAAACAGGCACCCACTCTTAACCACGGGAAGGACCTCCGGGACCTGTGCACCAGCTGAAAACGGGCACCCACCCTTAACCACGGGGCGGACCTCCGGGACCTGTGCACCAGCCGAACACAGGCACCCACATTTAAGCAACCCTTCCATGGCTGCAACATTCACAGAGAGATGCGCCGGCCAGGCTACATTCGCCCCTGGTAACCCAAATTCTCCCCACTTAGTTTTATTTGTTTATCTATCTATCTATCTATCTATCTATCTATCTATCTATCTATCTATCTATCTATTTATTTATTGGTTTTTATCCCCCTTTTTCTCCCCAACTGCACCTGCCAACTACCCCACTTTTCCAAGCCGTCCCGGTCGCTGCTCCACCCCCTCTGCCAATCCGGGGAGGGCTGCAAACTACCACATGCTTCCTCTGATACATGTGGAGTCACCAGCCGCCTGACAGTGAGGAGTTTCGCCAGGGGGATGTTGCGCGTGGGATCACGCTATTCCCCCCAGTTCCCCCTCCCCCCTGAACAGGCGCCCCAAACAACCAGAGGAGGCGCTAGTGCAGCAACCAGGACACATACCCACATCCGGCTTCCCACCTGCAGACACAGCCAGTTGTGTCTGTAGGGACGCCCGACCAAGCCGGAGGTAACACAGGTTTCGAACCAGCGATCCCCGTGCTGGTAGGCAACGGAATAGACCGCCATACCACCCGCATGCCCCCTTTGTTTTTTTTTGTTTTTTTTTATTTGTTGTTGTTTTTTACCCCACCAAGTGTCCCTCCCCGCCCCCGGTTAACCTGCACTGCAGTTTCGTCGAGCCCTGTGACTTGCACGCACGTTAGACTCCTTGGTCCGTGTTTCGCACATAGGCCGGTCCTCGCCCTGGCAACGCGACCCGGTTGGGACGCACTGAGGACGGTCCGTCTGGTAGCTTTCACACCAACATCTTTTTGTCCAGACTCTCTGAACTATTTAAGTTTGGTTTCTTTATGACAAGTGTGTAGTTCCATGCGGTCTTTGTTGTGCACCAAAGAAGCCCAAACAGTTCACAAAATCAAATGTCTTGGCCCTGTTCTAATTTTACAGTGGTGCATACATTTCTAAAATGAAGGCAGTTTTCATTCAACTCTGGACTAATGACAGGAAATGATGTCTTGTAATGCACTGTGGGTTCACGCTCGCATGCTCCGATTGCTTTACATAACCAAAAGCATAAGAAAAAGAATGACTTTGCAAGATGGCGCATCACTGTCAGTTTATTGCCACTTTGTCCATTTGGATCCATGAGTCAATGAATCCTGTCCTCCATCTTTCTGCCAAACTCATTTTCCTATATATATACAGTAGCTAGCTCACAGGAAACAGAATATTCTGCTGTGAGCCCATGGGGCTTTGTGCTCAGGTCCAAATTTCTTCATGTCATGAAAATCACAGATAATCTGCCACAAACAACTTCAGTGGGTGAAGGATGTTTCTATCAGCCATATCTTCCAAGAGTATCTGGATTATATGAAATCAGCTGGTTATTTGTGAACCCCGATATAAGAAAAAAGCATTTCGGCAGAACTCCTCCCTCATATCCTAAAATGACTGCAGCTGGCTGGTGTTCTGTAGCAGTGCCTGTGTGTGTGGGGGGGTGGGGGGTGGGTGGGTGTGCATGCGTGCGCGCATTTAGCGTGCACATCCAAACATGCTCATAACCAGATATATGCACTTGTGCTATCACCTCACCCAACACACAACTCATCTGCTTCCACAAATAGCCATGGGGCTATGGAAAAGCACTTGTGAAAGTGACCTGGAAGTCTCTACAGGCATTGTCAATACTCAAGGTGAATTTTCCCCATCCCCAGTGCAATGCACTGTGTGTGTGTGTGTGTGTGTGTGTGTGTGTGTGTGTGTGTGTGTGTGTGTGTGTGTATATAGCGTTTTTTTTCTGAAACCATCTATATATATATAAAATCCAGTGAGTCAAGTATTATTTTGCTCCTTATTAGTTGAGCACTGAGCACTTTCCCTACCGTTGAATGTTCCTTTTAACAAAGTTATATATATGGTTCCCCCTGAAGTCCAGCAGCCTGACACTGTACGATAAGCAAAAAGATGGAGGCCGAGGGTTACAGGGTGTCATAGCCACAATCCAGGATGAAACAAGGAACATCCATCAGTACATCAGAAAGAGGGCCCCCAGGACCAAGGGCCCCTCAATGGGATGTGCCATTGACAGATAGAAGACATAGTAGCTGATATCGATAAATCCTACCAGTGGCTAGAAAAAGCCGGACTGCAGGACCGCACAGAGGCTCTGGTCATAGCAGCACAAGAACAGGGACTCAGCACCAGATCAGTTGAGGCAGGGGTCTACCCAGTGGCGAATCATGGCCCTGGACCCTGGGCCTCCAGTAGGACCACATGTGGCAATTAAAAAAAAAGTCAAACTTAGCAATAAAAATAGTAGCCAGAGCTCTGTCACATGGAAGTTCAGCATATTAAAGGTTTCTTTGCCCTAACTGGCTTCACAACACACAAAGGTGATTCTGGAAAACCATAACCCAGCTTCTAGTATACCCCTCTGGTCAATCGTTTACAAACACTTTAAAAATAATTTACAGATGCCTCATTAGAACAGCAGACGTCAGCAAAAGTTGCATAATTTCAAGATATAATAAAAATCGAGAAAACCAGCTGATTATTGAAAAAAGCGTACTCACCAAATTGAAGATCCCTTGAAAACAAAAGTCCATCCTGCGATCCTCTTTAACAAAGTGTGCAATTGCTGGGTCGTACAGTTTGTCCTTTGACTTCAACTCCATAAGAAGTTCCTTTTCAACTGAGATTAAAGCCAAGGCTGACAGACAAACCTGTCCAGTGCTGTTTCTTGTGTACATTTTTATCATTTTCAGTGCAGAGAATGTTCTCTCCACAGAAGCTGTGGACACAGGGATGGTTAAGACCAGGCAAGTGAGAAGGTGGAGTTGGGGCATACTTTTGGTCAGTCCTTTTTGCTGGAGAAAGTGGAGGATATCAGAAGGGCTCCATCCATTGAAGTCAGACAGCGTGTATTACACAGCTCAGTCTTCAGAAAGGATTTGTGGCACTGGCACCCATAACTTTCCTCCAGATTGCAGAAAGCCATGTCGGGAAGCTCTGTCTATATGCAGTAAACTGCTGTGGGTCTCATAGTGCAAGAAGCAAGAGTCTCTCGTGGTCTTTGAACCTGTCCCCCACCTGTGTGTGCAGGCTGTCCATCATCCCACTGTGTAGTTGTTGGTAATGAGTGTGCACGTCATACTGCGCTCCAGCCTGCCACCGTCTGGGTACCCCAGTCTCACCAACTGTTTCCTCATAGATGGCATGGAAGCTCACCTTCTCCCTCTCAATGGTGTCACAAAAGTCACTAATCCTTTTCAGACAAAACTGCATGTCCAACACTTTAGTCTGCAGAATGTCAAACAGTACATCCGAGTGTGCAAATATGGAGTTGAAGGTGGCCAAAAGGAAACGAAACTCAAAGCTGGACATAAGGTTGACATACCCATCTGCACAGCAAATGCTGTCAGCATCAAAGTCCTCATGATGATCTACAATGTGCTCAAACACCTCTCGTACGTCTTCTCTCCTCTCATACACTGTGTTGACCAAGCGAGATGAATATGTCCACCGTGTTGGGGCAACTCTGAGTAGTCACCGCTGGCATGTCATCAAATAATTTTGTGCATTTAGGTGATCTTGAGAAAAATGCTACCAGGCCACTGAGATGGGTAACAAAGATTTTGGATTCCCTGATCTTTGAAGCACCTTGAGACATGACCAAATTCAGTGTGCGCACATAGCAGTGAACGAACAATGCCTGTGGGATTGCTTCCTTTACGCTGGCCTGAACTCCATGTAGACCAGAGGCCATTATCGCAGCTCCATCATAACACTGAGCAACTACTTTTGACGTGCATCCAACCTTGTTAAGAAAGGCAAGAATGCGAGCTGCAACAACCTTCACCCGCTTGTCCGCAGTGACATCCTCGAATCGGAAAAATCTCTCCTTCAAGACACTGTCAGTGACGTAATGTAACACAAGTGACATCTGTGCTGTGTTACGTCGGTTGTCTCATCAACCGTGACCGCTACATATGGTGTGTTCCTCACCTCATCTTCCGTTGCATCCCATAACATCTCGACAGTGGCACTGATCAGATCATTCTGGATTTTGCCTGACGTACCAGCAAACACCCTAGATGTTGCCAGGTGGCATCTCAGCTCACTGTCATATTCAGCTAAGTAGTCCAACAACTCCAAATAATCCCCCTTGTTCGCCGATTTTCTGCTCTTGTCATGTCCTTTGTACAGTAGTTCCCGCTTCCCCAAAAACACCACAGTGTGGATGAGCCGTTTCAAAATCTCCCTGTTCTGTCTCACCTATGGGCAGAGATATGTGTCACTAGAAACTGAAATTGAATCATTTATATTTGAATTGCTCAACTTGAATAGTTGCATTGAAAACTGAATTTTAATCACATAATTTGAATTTGTTTTGTTTGACTTGAATAATTGCATTGAAAAACTGAATCTGGGTAGCATAATCTGGATGGGCGGCACGGTGGCGCAGTGGTTAGCGCTGTCGCCTCACAGCCAGAAGGTCCTAGGTTCAAACCCCGGGGTTGTCCAACCTTGGGGGAGGGGGGCTCATCCCAGGTCCTTTCTGTGTGTAGTTTGCATGTTCTCCCCGTATCTGAGTCGGTTTTCTCCGGGTGCTCCGGTTTCCCCCGCCATCAAAAAGGCATGCATGTTAGGGTAAAACTCCTGTCTGTGCCCCTGACCGAGGCATGGTCCCCACTGCTCCTAGCTACACAGCTAGGATGGGTTAAATGCAGAGGAAGAATTTCCCCCACGGGGATCAATAAAGTTGTAAAATAAAAAAATAATTTGGAATTGAATTTATTAGTTTGGAACTGAATTCCAATAACTCTGAAACAGAATGCAATGTTAAGAAATTGAATTCATTTGCTCTGAAACTATTTGATCCTCACTGAGAATAGAGTTGAATTTTCAACGAGGACCAAGGCTGACTCCAGACATTTTGCGACTATTTTTTTTTCAAGGTGCGACTGATTTAATTTCAAAGGTAGCACCGGTGCGACTATACAATTAAGGGACGTTTAGAACTTCTTTTTTTCGCTGTCTGACAAACTGTTTTGGTCTGATTGTCAAATCATATGCTGGTGCGACAAACTGGAAAAGTTGGTCCGGTGCTGCGCATGCGCATACTCACCTCCTGGCTGTGTGTAATGGTCTGTCTCCACTGCCGCTCACTCAGCTGCAGGTGTGTTTCAGAGAAACAGTGGCACGCAGGTGTCCGGGGGTGGACTGATGGGGTCCAGGCCAGGGGTGGACTGTTGTTTCGGAGCTGCTTTAGTTTCCCGTGCTGGACCATGGCCCCTTGGCGGGATTTAAAACCAAGCAATCCCGGCAGTACAGCACGTTGGCGCGCAGGCTGCCCGTTAGCCACAGATAGCGACTGTAACCGCTAGTTTGAAAAGGCCTCTGGTAGCTCTTGATAGCTTGCACCAATCCTGACAAGGCGGGTGATGGTCGACCTTTCTGGTTTATTTCTAGTTTTTCCCTGAGAAGACATTCTAGAAAAGGGAGTTTCCAATAATTCTGCCACACGGTCTTCTTCTTCTTCTTCTTCTTCTTCTTCTTCTTCTTCTTCTTCTTCTTCACTAACTCCCGCTATTTCGCTGCTCTCTAAATCCTTCGTTGTCGTTCTGTCGTCTCTTTTTCCCCTAGCTTATTATCACTGACTACCTTCGCTGGTCGCTTATCAAATTCGCGAATACCCGGAAGCTGTCGAGATATTGTCCCGCCCACAACTCAACAAAATATGATGGGCTAACACAACTATCAATATCAAATTCACGCCCATATTAACTTGAATTACACAGGCGTTCGGTTGCAGCTCCCAAAGGTCCTGGCGCGGGGGAGCCGCTGATTCACCCAGATACCATCGGAAGAAAAATTGTGATTGGTCCATTTCCTGTTACGTTCACCCACGGTTTGCCAAGACATATTAGTCCACGTTTATAACAATGATCTAGAAATTATTACTATTATTTCAGTGGATAAAATTAATCCCAAAAAAATTATTAGGAGTACAAAAATTCTTTCAATATTGTTTCTTCAGTATTCACTGAATACATTTAAGGTCCAGAGGGTTCCCCTCTGGGTCTACCTCACTAGACAAGACCCAAGATGCAGGATGTGTCAAGACGCCCCTGAGACAGTCCGGCACTTTGTAGCAGGGTGTAAAATGTTAGCTGAGAAAGCATACACTGAAAGGCATAACCAAGTGACTGGGATAGTCTACAGGTACATCTGTACTGAATACAGACTGGAAGTCCCCAAGTCCAAATGGGAGAAACTGCCAGAGGTGGTTGAGAATGGCAGAGCTAAGATGCTGTGGGACTTCAAGTTCCAGACTGACAAGCAGGTGCTGGCTAACCAGCCAGACATTGTGGTGGTCAACAAGGAACAGAAGACAGCAGTAGTGATCGATGTAGCAATCCCAAGCGATGGCAACATCAGGAAGAAAGAACATAAGAAGCTAGAGAAATACCAAGAGCTGAGGGAAGAATTAGATCGGATGTGGAAGGTGAAATCCACAGTAGTCCCAGTGGTAATAGGACCACTATGGGCTGTGACCCCCAAACTGGGAGACTGGCTCCAGCAGATTCCAGGAACAACACCTGAGGTCTCTGTGAAGAAGAGTGCAGTCCTAGGAACAGCTAAGATACTGCACAGAACCCTCAAACACCCAAGCCTCTGGTAGAGGACCTGTGGCGGAGCCAGAGCGGGGGCATGGGGGCTGTCGCCCCAGGGCCCACAAGGTCAGGGGGCCCCGTTTGGAGCTCTGTTGCCGAGTTTACGAGCGTCTGTGAATGCATCGGGTCTCGGGACTCCGACGCATTCAATGACACACTTGTAAAGTCAGCTAATGATAAAAAATACAGTGCAGTACGGGGCCCCTATACATAGATATTAACGGCCCCTATAAAGGCTATAGCCTTTTTTACGACTTTACAGTTTTTGAATTTTAAAATGACTATCACAAGGGCTCATCGAGAAGCTCCGCCCCCTTTGTGCTGAGACCCACGCTCCGCCCCTGTAGAGGACCCAAGCTTGAGGAAGACACACACCACCCACCGAAAGGCTTTGGGTGCCAACACTGGCCTCTTGTCAAAATAAATGCACCCCCCAGTGTAAGTATCTGTACCCTTCAAGCAGCACGAACACTGTTGTCAAGGGAAAAAAAATCCAGTTCCATTGATTTTTTTAAATTTTGCACCTTTTTCACAAGAGCTTAAAAGAAACTGAAAAAATGCACTTTTAACAATTTGAAAAATTGTCTATCTTAAATGGCTCTTAAATTACAAGATTTTAATTTGTTTTCAGTTTTGTCTTTTTTTAAATGTACTGGAATAGAGATCAGTTCCCATGTCGCATTTCTTTTATGTCCACATACAGTCAAATCATATACAAATGCCTGGTGGCGACGCCACTGTTGTGAATAGATAGTTCCTCTTTGGAATAACAAAAGTCTGTGGTTGTTTGTCATTAAACCGTAAAAAACGGTAAGCCACAAACAATGCCAGCTTTCACCTTTACTGGACTTCTGCCTACCTGTATTGATGTACCAACTAATGGAAACATAGGAAGGTATTTGTAATCGAGGTTATAAGGGCCAGCAGATGGATTATGGGTAAAAGAAAATTACGAGAGCGAAAGATGCTCCAAAAAGATATCTGTTGCTTCCCACGAGGCCACTGGCAAAATGTAAAAGGTCAGGTGCAGTCAGATAACTGGGTGCCATTAATACAACATAAATCATATATGATGTAAGCGGAGCAATGACGCTTGATTTATACTTTAGTTCTCAGGTTATGATTGTTTTATGTCCACATCTTTTACAGTTCTGTGCATTAGTGTAGTGCATGAGCTCATGGAAACATTATATAGCTTATGTAACATGAAATAAAAGCCACTTTATTCAACATTTTATTCTTACAACGAATTGTATTCTTACAATGAATTTGTTCTCTGCCTTTAACCCATCCTGTTGTATAGGAGCAGTGGGCAGCTGCAGCACCCGGGGACCAACTCCAGTTCTTCTTTCCATTGCCTTGCTCAGAGGCACAGACAGGAGTATTAACCCTAAGATACATGTATTTTTGATGGTGGGAGGAAAACGGAGTACCCAAAGGAAACCCACGCAGACACGGGGAGAACATGCAAACTTCCCACAGAAAGGACCTGGGATGGCCTGGGGTTCGAACCTAGGACCTTCTTGCTGTGAGGCAACAGTGCTAACCACTGGGCCGCCCGGAAATAGGAAATGGGTAATAGGTTTCATTGAGACTGACATTTAAGAACAACTATTAAACATCTGTTATTACAAAATCTTATCTTCTGATAATGGCTTCCTGGTTTCACTCATGTTGTGGCTTGCAGCATCATTCTCATCACCGTGCTGCTATTGACGTTTGGTCAAACATAGCAAAGCAAGCAAGGCCTTTAGTCATTTTTAAAAAAAATATTTATCCCATTCTTCAGCTATGGAAACACAATCAGATCACAGGACCAAATCTAGCCATTATATTTCAATTTCAGAATCTCCAACTGCTGTTAAATATAAACTATTATAGATGTTGCAGCATGCTGAATTTGACAGGCATTCACAGACAATAATGTATTTTGGTCTCATTTCTGTCACCCCCTGGTGGTGTTATTCGGTTTAGTTCTAAATCACTCAGAAAATGTTTGGGCATTTACATGGACTTTGGACATGCATGAATTGTGGTAGATGACCGAGTCTGTCACTGACCGCTTAGTGACCACAACCCCACTGTGACCTCATTGCCATTGTATACAATAAGAAAGGGTTTTGAACGTGTTTTCAGGCTGTGAAATTTTAAAAAATTGCAAAATAAAATATATATCAGAATCAGAATCAACCATATTGGCCAAGAGTGCTTATGCACCCAAGGAATTTGACTCCAGTACACAGCAGCTTCTAGCACTTGCAGACATCACTCACACACACTCACACACTCACACACACACACACACACACACACATGCACACACACACAAAATGTACATATATATATATATATATATATACATTGAATCAGGGCTTCCGTGTTCGTTGTTTTCAGTCCTCTTTTGCAGCTGTCCTCGCTCCTTGTTATTTGAAAAGTTGGGAGCTATACATGGTTAACTTCATAAATTCAGTGATTATTTTCAAGTTCTCGACAGAAAGCTTATCACTTTAGATTCTGATTCATTCAAGCATCAGACAACTGCACTGCTAATAAAGCCCCTCAACAGTTTCTCATTTCACTTGAAGTCTCTCAATTCTGACTGTTGTTAACATGTTGATCGTGTTGATAAAGCAAGACAACAGCTGTCCAACATCATGGGGGACTTGCACATGCCGAATTCCAGTTTGCTTCATTTGTCAAATACCATTTAATGTTCTGCTTGGCAATGCCATCATGACCCAACATTCAGGACAAAACTGGATGTCGCTGCCCTTTCTTAGAGGACTTAAAACCTCCCACCCCAAAACCCAGAAGGTCCTTTGCACCTAGCAACACAGCTGATAATTAAAGGACCATGAACAAAACCTCACAAAATATTTATGTCCCTTCAGAAACACACTGCCACACCATGCAGGACTGCTGCCCTGCTGGCAGGCAATACTATGCAGTTTAAAAAATGAGTGGTCACACAACACAGGGCTTGGCTGAAATCTCATCAGCAGTTTGCATTGATTCTGGGTGTGCTCAGCCTCCCAAGTGCTCCCAATCGTGCTGACGCTCTCTAGTTAACCTCAGCACATCCTCCAAGTCCTCGGAAAAAACAAGCTGTTGGTTTGACAGCTGAAATCCGAGATTTCCCTGATCTGTCCCTTTGTAGTCAGAACAACAAACAAGGTGTACTAACCCTAACCCTAGAATATTGTGACTGCGTGAGCTCACAATCTACAATAGCAGTCATAGCGCAGTGCAGAGAATTAACCTGTTATTTCAGGGTTTTTTTTCCACAGTCTCCTTTGAAACACTGGCTTGTTGCATTTGATCCAGTATGGCTTTATTTACAGTCTGGACCTTTTTGTGCAGACGTTGCTTCCCTCGCAACATCAGGACCTTGACAAGCTCTCTATACCTCCTGGGGGTGCAGGTCATTCCTTCATAGCACTGACAGGTGAACCTCCTGCTGAAAACCTTCAGGTCTTTGAAAGAGGGCCTGCCTAAAACCAGGTAGCGGTCATGGACGTGTACGATACGAAAACTCCTGGGGCTGAGGTGGAGGTAGTGGTTTGAGTCTGGGTCTTTTCGGACACAGCGCCCGCTGCCTCGGCACAAGAAGTTGCTGCATAGCTGGGCAGCCACTGTGATGTTGGTGATGTAAGGGTTTAATGTGGTGGACAGGTAAGAGGACAGGGCTTCACACGATGCCTGGAGACAGAAAGATATGATGGGTAAGGGAGGGGAGGTGGAATGGAGAAATAGAAAAAGGTGGATTTATTTGCAAGTGAAACCACTGTGTAGGTGTTTGGAACAGAAAGTCACAACAACTCAGTGGACCTGTAAACTTATAGCAACTGCGGCATCTCTTTACAATCACATCAACAATGATATTCCCTATCATCAAACCAGTCTTATCCTGCCTGGCATGGGGAGACTAAAGCTGGTGCTTCACCTAGCCTCATATATACATCAATACCTGAGCCGCTGACTTATGGTCAGTCAGTCAGTCAGTTAGTCAGTCAGAGAGACTAGCAGACTCCAATAACATCTAATTGAACTCTTTGTCCCTGTCCTTCTCATCCATATGGGCACAGTGATCTGTCTGTCAGTAGACCGGTGCAGGTCTATGGTGTGGAATTACCTTGTCACCATAGTCAGCACTGGCCCCCCACATCACGGCCCCAGAGGCCCCCACTGCTGCACTCTCCCCTACGGTGCTGACTAGGTCTGCCTGGACACATAAAGTATACAAACAGGTACACATATTTAATTATACATCCCTATACACACACACACACACACACACACACACACACTTGTATTTCTATCTTTGTGAGGACCCCCTTATTGATTACATTCATTCCCTAGCCCTAAACATTAACCTTAATCATCAGAACATAACCTTTACTTTACCCATAACCATAACCTAATCCTAATTCTAACCTTAACCCTAAACTCAAGTCCTAACTCTAAAATAGACCCTTATAGAAGTGAGGAGCAGCCAAAATATCCTCACTTTGCAAAAATGTCATCACTCTGACGGTTAAAAACTCAACTGGTCCTCACAAAGATAAAAGCACAAGAACACAAGCGCACACATAACGCACACACATACAAGTTGGTGGGGGGTAAAGGGTGAGGATAGTAAGAGTTACTGGCTAAATTCTCCCACCACAGGCTCCAGTGTGTTCTTACACCAAGTAACCAAACTCCTCTCTAATTGAACCTTTGGACAGAAAACCTCCTTGGTGAGAGAAAGAAGGAGTCATCTAATCTTAATGCAATCTGGTTAAAGGGTGACATTTTCATCAATACCTGGTTTCAAAAGGTGGGGGCCATATGGGAAGTGGATTTTCTGTGTAAGATCAGCGATGATTATTGACAACAATCTGCACCGTTTCTTAAAAAAACTCCAAAATGCTGCAGAATATCCTACAATATAATATTCAGAGGCTGTATTTAAACAAGAGTAGGTTCAACCCTAGTATATGTCTGGATCGCGACCAGTGGCGGCTGGCAGTACAGGGCGCTGGTGGCCCCGGCCCCTTCAAATATCAAGAGATTAAAATCTACTTAAACATGTTAAATATAATTTTGTTGTACAATGCAAATAATTATTAAATAAAAGTGTTTTTCAGTCTGTCAGCGCCTGTCAGCAGCCATTAAATATTGCTTCCAAATGGTATTTGGTTGATGTCTGTCTGAATACATATACGTATACTTCCTGGGTGAGGGGCGCCGGCCGAACGATACCTTATGTAAGCCCTCAAACTTTTGTTGAGCAGGTGACCTGAGGCTGCTGTCTGATTGGTTTCTTCAGATTTTCCATGGGGCGCACTTCTGTGCTCCCCAGACACTCCCACTTTTATTGGCAGTGATTGGTATTGATTTAATGTTTTTTGATCTAATGTGATTGGACAGTTCTCATGGCTGTCAATCATGTTCACACCCACCACCATGCCTCGTCTCAACTGTCAATCATCCACCATCTATGAACCCTAATAAAACCTGTAGGCTACATTGTCCTTAATAACTCTGTGACTGTGTGGACATTAAAGCAGCTGTCAGGTGTGCTGTGCCAAGGTAAATTGCCCCCCCCCAAACATTTTTAGCACCAGCCGCCACTGATCGCGACTACATTTATTAAACAGCTGTTTTTGCGTAACCACATTTAAAAAGAGACTGTTTTGACATCCGTTCCATGAACAGAGCAAAGGCCGATAGGGAAACTCCACCACTCACTCACTCACTCACTCACTCACTCACTCACTCACTCACTCACTCACTCACTCACTCACTCACTCACTCACATGTGTAGAGCTGGCCCCGCTGCTGCGGTCCAGCCAACAATAACCGATTACAGCAATGCTATATATGGAACAGCCCATGGAAAATATATCACCACTAAGGTGTACTGCCTGCTTGACAGGCAGCAGATGATAAATCCTCAGCCATTCATTTTGTAGACTTGAAAGATGACTTCTTTTTTTGTTGCATTTTCTGCCTTTATTTGACAGTGACAGTATAGAGAGAGAGACAGGAAAGGTAGGGAAGAGAGAGGGGATGTCATGCAGCAAAGGGCCTGGACCGGATTCAAACCCAGGCCGCTGCGGTAAGGACTCAGCCTTATATGTGGTACGTGCTCTACCAGGTAAGCCACCGGGGTGCCCCCTAAAGATGACACTTTTGAGAGAAAATCTGTGTTTCATTAATAAGTTCATTAATGCATTTTCTTGAGCGGTACACCCCTTTTGTTTACCTCGCTAAGGAATTGTCTGTTGCGGTCGATGAAGACTGGGCGAGTGTACACAAACACGGGTGCAGTGTGCGTCCGTCTGGGCAGCTTTGACACCCTGAGGGCTTCCTGGACACGGTGTCTCACCATCAGGGCTGCATTGGGGTTGTCCCCGAGTGAGGCCTATGACAGCGGAGGGATAAATAAAATGACATGTGGTTAGGGTTGGCAGAGTAGGCAGTGTCTACCCTGTGATAACTTAATCAAAATAACCATACAACAAATTCATAACAACATATCAAAATCTCACTCTAGTTACAAGTATGCTGTGTTATAACGATTTTTTAATGATATTTTAATGTCTTTTTTCTTTTTAAGTCCTTAAACTTCTAAGAGCAAAACACCGTATAGCGCACAAGCTTGCCTACTTTTTCAATAGGAAGGGTAGGCTCTGCTATTTTCAGGATTGCTTTTAACGTTGTGAATTTCGGAGGTTTGTGCATGTGTACTGCGTAGCTTAAGGCAAAATCAACGGACGAGGAAAGACATTGCTTATGGCGAGAGTGCGAACCAATCAGAGCCATCAAGCTGCTAAATTACTACAACATCATAGCTATTTGTGCTATCAATAAAGCAAGCTAGCTCATTTGAATTGAGCAGCTTCACTACACTTCAGAGCGGAGTCAGTAATGTCAACCATCGTATGTCTTCAGCGTTTTAATAAACTGGATTACCAGCAAAAACTACTTGGCATTAAACAAGGCAGGCCTGCATCAGCTCTCCCTGACCTCCACCAGTGTAAAGGGCAGAGAATCACCTGATCATTCCAGCTGAAGTGGTGGTACATAAGGAAAAAGTGGCTATGTGGCTCTGATGCTACCACCAGCAGGCTGTACTGCTTCCCTTGTTTGCTGTTTTCCAGAGAGCGGGATGTATGGGTAGGTGCTGGCTACTGTGACCTGAACAACCTATGTGCAGCGCTAGTCACGCACAAGCGGTCCAGTTCACACATTCAACATCAAATAGCATTGAAAACCTTTGGAAACTGCCCTCCGACCAACCTAGCTTTAATATACAAGGCTAACAAACAGCAAGTCTCTGTGCACAATGCAAAGGTGGGAGAAAATCGTGAGTTTCTGAAGGACTTGATACGTGCTACTTACTCTTTAGGGAAACAGGGATTAGCCTTCAGGGGAAATAAGGAAAGCTCTGGCTCATCAAACTGGGGGATCTATGCGGAGCTCTAAACCTCATTGTGGAGAAAGACTAGCCGTTGGCGACGCATCTTGAAGTTTCTTCAGTGTTACCTGGAACACTGAACTGTATTTCAACTGACTCTATCTTGACAGTGACACTCTTCGACAGAACATTCAAGATGCGGTAAATGCAGCCCCTGTCGTGCCCGTACAAGTTGAAGAGAACACTGACACAACCAACAAAGCGCAGCTATCTGTTGTATTGTGGTACGTCTGCCAAAAGGGAGTTAAAGAGGCATTTTGGGGATTTAGTGATGTAATGCTGTGTAATGTAATGATGTGAGGCAATGGTGTTACTTAGTCATTTCACAGCAATCAAAAACCATATAAAACAGGAAAAAAGTACTTCATATATACTCTGACAACATTTTTGTTTAGGTTTTCATTTGGAATGAACGGTTGTTGTCACTGGCTGGCCCAAACTGGGTACCACCAGCCACATATTTGCTATAGACTTAAGATAAGAAGGATAGAAAAGACTAATTTATTAACACAATATCATCTAAAGAATAAACATTACTCAAATTTCGTTGTATACCTGCAGGTAGACTGAGGGGTAGAGGGCTGTGCTGGCTTCCCACATCCATATTAACTCATCGTTTTGTCCCCTCACCTCCTCGGAGCACCGGCCCGTGTAGCCCGGCTCCAGCCAGCCATAGTTGTAGCAGTTTGGAAACAAGTAGAAACCCCAGAGATAGTTGGGCCTCATAGCTGTGCCCAAATTCAAGATGGTAGACATGACACTCCTGGCTGCCAGCTGGAACAGAGGACAGGGTTGTCGGATGGACAGAAGGGTGGATGGAAAGGAGGTAAAGAATAGAAAGAAAGATGGAAAGAATGAATTAAAAGGATAAACAACTGAATGACTGAAGATTATTCTGTTCTTCAAAAGGAGGAAGAGACAACTGTTGTTAGGTTAGACTCAAAGATCTGCCCCCTGTTAAAGACTGTGCTGCCCTGTGCTGGGTGGATGGATGGATGGATCAAAGAAAATGAGCAAGCAAAACAAAAGCAGTGAAGGATGATAGACGGGTAGAAAGAATGATAGGAGGGGGGAAAAATTAAAGTGAGAGTAAAGTGCCAATAGCGAAGACAGGAGGTATAGAGTAAGGGGGAAAAGAAAAAGTCAAAAACAGGGAGAACTCAAAACCTTATCCATTTTAATTTCTATCAGCCAATTATTGTTACTGTTCGTTATTATTTTTGAGATTGTTACTCTTTGTTGTTATTGTTGTTGCTGTTGTAATTGTTATTGTTGTTTCCAGTTTTGTTTCTAATTGTTACTATTGTTACTATTGTTGTTATTGTTTTTATTCTTATTTCATATCTGACAGCCTGTCCAGGGTGTCTCCCCACCTGCCACCCAATGTCTGCTGGAATAGGCTCCAGCATCCCGTGACCCCAATTGGGATAAGCGGCTTGGATAATGGATGAATTTGTTTTGTTTGTGGGCGGCACGGTGGCGCAGTGGTTAGCACAGTCGCCTCACAGCAAGAGGTCCTGGGTTCGAGCCTCGGGGTAGTCCAACCTTGGGGGTCGTCCTGGGTCATCCTGTGTGTGGAGTTTGCATGTTCTCCCCGTGTCTACGTGGGTTTCCTCCAGGTGCTCTGGTTTCCTCCCACAGTCCAAAGACATGTACAACAGGTGAATCAGCCATACTAAATTGTCCCTGGGTGTGAATGTGTGTGTGTGTCGGCCCTGTGATGGTTTGACGGTCTGTTCAGGGTGTCTCCCGGCCTGCCACCCAATGTCTGCTGGGATAGGCTCCAGCATCCCCGCGACCCTGAGTAGGATAAGCGGTTTGGATAATGGATGGATGGATTTGTTTTGTTTGTATCATAGTTCTGACCTGGAACTGCTGCTTTGCCTTTGCTGTGGCTCTCTGTGCTGTGAGGGAGTGGTCTCTCTGCATGGCGTAGGCCACAGACAAGGTCTGGTAGATTCTCTTAGTGCCCCAGTTTCTGTCCCACAGGGGGCGCCACTCCTCCCAGTCTATCACTGCAAGACCACGGCTCATTCTGCGAGGTGGAGCAGAGGACAAGATGTTCAAGAGGAGGAGAGGATGAAGGAGGTGAGGAAAAAGATGAAGGAAAGTTGAGAGATCAGTCTTTTTTTTGCAATCTCATCCTCTTGTACAATACAATATAAAATATATAAAATACAATAGTACTAAACATGACACAACATTTCAACTCAGAAAATACTGGTGTACATCTCTCCTAGTGTTTGCTGTTCCTGAAACTGGCTCTTGACATTCTCGCTCTGCCCTTTAATAAAGTCAATACTCTGTCACTCAAATAAATCTCTCTTAATGCTACGATAGCATTTTTTTTAAACATATATGTTATGGAGCCTTTGGGGAAAAAAATGTACAACTGTGTCCTTGCACTATATTTTCCCATAGTGGTGAATGTGCATGCACTGTTTTCCAATTTAACTATATCTTATTTACTTTGATCGCACATTCAAAGATGTAAAAACACAAGTACACACAAGCTCAATTACAAGAAAGAAGAAAACGAATATATAGTTTAGACAAACCCTAAAGCCAACCTTGCCTATTCTTAACAAGAAAAAAAAAGCAAGATGAAAATTGAAGAAAAGGACTTTTTTTCTGTCAGGGTTTCACCTGGAAGGGATGTAGTAATTGATATCCGCCTGGGCTTTGGCCAGACTTGCCTTCAGGTTTCCTCTCTGAGGGATCCCGCCATAGAGCTGTCTGCTGCCCTCCTGGTCCACGTGGGGGTAAAAACCCAGTCTATCCGTATAGAACATAGAAAGAAACTGGCCTGGAACCTTTGGGTGAAAACATGTTAAAGAGGTTAATGGATTGGTGTATTATCATTAAACAAAGACATCGCAACACATTCAAGGGGGGGGGGGTTCAAGTTTATGATATCTGGAAGTCAGTAAAAGATTGTTTTTACACACCAGTGCCTTGGAAAGGTCATATTAGCGATCAAGATTCTTTATATTAAAACCAACAGTCACAAAAATGCAGAAAATAAACAAGCAGCACTTTGCTAAACCTCAAAAAAATTCCACCAAAGTGCCATTGAGCAAGGCACCCCCCACCTCCTTTCTTGAGCTGTGCAGTGGTCAATAGCAGAGAGCTGTGCTTGTTCAGAGCAGTTCTCACAACTGAATGCTTGCAACTAAGTGAATGATGAACCTTTTTGCAAAAAAGCAGCACTTGTCAACACGCCCTTCAAAGGTTAAAGGAGTCTTATTTTAATTAACTGATTTTCCCTGGCCACTCCACAAGTAAGCATAGAAGTAGTTGCTCTAAGAGACAGAAAAATGTCAAACATTGATACTGTTATGTTTTGCTATATTTTTTCCTCTCATCTCATCTCATCACCAGCCACTTCTCTGGGGTCGGGTCACAGCGGCAGCAAGCCAAAGTAGGGCACTCCAGACGTCCCTCTCACCAGCAACACCCTCCAGCAACTCCTGGGGGATCCCACGGCATTCCCAGAATGTTCCAGAACATCCCAAGGCGTCTTCATCAGAATGCGACCTCCAGCACGCACAGGGGCAGTTTGCAGCTGAGTGTGAAATGGCGGGGATAAGAGTCAGCATCTCCAAGTCTGAGGCCATAGTTCTCTACCAGCAAATGGTGGATTGCTCCCTCCGGGTTGGGGATGAGTTGTTGCCTCAAGTGAAGGAGTTCAAGTATCTCGGGGTCTTGTTCACGAGTGAGGGTAGGATGGAGCGGGAGATTTACAAGCAGATTGGTGCAGCATCAGCAGTAATGTGGACATTGTACCGGATCATTGTGGTGAAGAGGGAGCTGAGCCGGAAGGCAAAGCTCTCAATTTACCAGTCAATCTTCGTTCCAACCCTCACCTATGGTCATGAGCTTTGGGTAGTGACCGAAAGAGTGAGATTGCGGATACAAGCGGCTGAAATGAGCTTCCTCCGTATGGTATCTGGGCTCAGCCTTAGAGATTGGGTGAGGAGCTCGGCCATCAGGAGGGAGCTCGGAGTAGAGCCACTGCTCCTTTGTGTTGAAAGGAGCCAGTTGAGGTAGTTCGGGCATCTGATTAGGATGCCTCCTGAGTGCCTTCCTTTGCAGGTTTTCCAGGCACGTCCAACCGGGAGGAGACCCCGGGGTAGACCCAGAACTCACTGGAGGGACTACATGTCCAATCTGGCTATATTTTTTGTATTTAAAAATTATATGAATTTAAAGGCTGTTTCAGTATTGCACTGTTGGTGATGTCAAAATTGGGAACATTTGAATGCACCAATTGCTCCAACCAGTCATCTTCAACCTACTGTTTGCATAAGCCCAATCACTGCACAGCTCACCTGTCAGTCCTAATTCAAGTCAAGTGAGGTAGGTTTTATTTAAGTTCAATTAATTAATAAGTTCAGTAGCCAATCTGAGTAGTGTATATAAAAAAATGTGCTACACCCAATAAAATGGTGTGTTTTCACCACAGAGTAAAAGACAGATTGTTAACTCAATGAAATAATTAACTTGTTTTGATTTTTTTTCTTTAAAAGAAGTTCATTAGTTATTAGTTCCTTTTTTATTTTTTTAACTTCCTTTTGTTAAATTATGTGTAAACCATATAGGTACAGCTGAAACAATGAAGAGAAAAAAACAGCAGGCAAAATTGCGAATTTGGTTATATAAGTTGTTGCCATTGAAATAAAAACTACGTTAAAAAAAGTTTCATTAGTCTATCAATTGGTACTACTAGCTACAGTCAGTATAGACCAGCTGTCCCGGAGGTCGAACCAGGAAGTAGCTCAGCAATGGGATCGGCCATGGATAACATTGGACATTTCAGTTAATAACTTTTAAATTTCACTTTTGTTTTTACCTTCAAGTATGTGGTTTATACAATTGAGTGACGCTGAACTTGTTGAAACAAGTTTGACGCTTGTATTCTGTGTCACCAAATGGTGCCATTATAAAGCAGTGTTAAAAAAAAGAAAAGAAGTGGTCCTGTGTCTAAGATCTCCAAAACGAAGCCATAACTGACAGGCACAATGGCAAAAACTACAAAAATAAGACCTAGGTTGTGCAAAATTACAGAATTATCCTTTAAATGAATGTGTTTTGTTTTGTTCCCCTTACCTTAGCAGGCGTGGCCACTCCTCTGAAGGGTGAGGTATCCAGTGAGATGTTGTACCTGTTGCACACCAGGTCGGGCACATTCCAACTGACGATGAAAGGCTGGCCATCAAACAGCGGACGGGCAGTTTGGGGGAGAAGAGGAGTTGGTCTAGGGTGACGAGAGCAGGTAGTTTTTATGGTAGATGGCGATGGTTTGGGGAGAGGGGGAGCCAGCGATGTTTTGGGGGTAGAAGACAAAAATGCTGTGGGGACGGGAGAGGGAGGCTTGTGAGTAGGTTTAGGTGGTCTGCCAGGGTGAGGAGATGCACCTTTAGGCACAGGGGGAGGCTGCAGGGTTTTAAACTGAGGAGAAGCCAACGAGGATGAGTTTGGTGAAGAAAGAAACGGAATTGTTTTGCAGACAGGGAAGTGATGTTTACTGCAAGGCTTGGGGTGCCGAGGAGAAACAGTCGTATGGAGTCGGACTGCGGTTGGAGGAGGTGGCGAGCTTGAAGTGGGAGAAAAGAGCACTGAGACCGATGAGAGAAGAGAGGGCGTTGGTGTGTGGATGAGAGGGAGATGCTTCCGGGCAGGTCTGGCTGATTGCAGAGGATCAGTTTTAAAAGGAGGAGGAGGAGGAGGAGGAGATGGTGGGACTTGGAGGGGAGGAGAAAAAGAGCTTTCACGTGAAGGGGTGAGAAGTGTGGAGGGAAGGGGTGGCAGCTTGGTGGGGCGTGTCTGAACAGGTATGGTTTTGGGAAGAGCACGAGGTTGTTGTTTAGGGCTTGGAGGAGGATGAGGGCGTTTAAGAGGCCCAACGGGGGGTTTGAAGGTTTGATAGGAAACTGGACGGAGGTGCAAGGAAGCTGGATTGTCCAGAGAAGCAGGTGGTGTTTTGGAGGTGGCTATGGTTAACATGTCAAGTATGTCTGTTAGCGAGGTCTTACGTAGGTTTCTGAGAGAGGTTTTAGGCCGGGATGTTTTGAAGGTTTTGGCGGACGGTGAGGTCAATGTTTTGGAGGTAGCTGACAGGGATTTTCCTGGATATTGAGTGGTATTAGAGGTTTGTGATGAAGGTGCGGTGGTGACAGGAGGAGTGTAGGTTGAGTTTTGTGTGTAGGTTGGTAATTTTGGGACCTTAGGTGCTCTGGCAACAGGACTGGTTTGGATCATTGTGTGTTTTAAGTTTAATACAGTCGTGTTGCTCATGAACGGGTTGGTGAAGGTCAGAGATTGTGTAAGAGCAGGCCAGAGAGAGACGGCGAAAGGAGAGATGAGAGGAAACATCAGAGAGGGAAGTAAAGGTGAGATGAGTGAGAGAAGCACGGTCACATAGCCTCTCCTCTTCGATGAGATAGAAACCATCTTTTCCGCTGGTTGAAAAGAAATACAATGGGGGGGTGGAATTTAAACATCACATCTCACGAAATCCAACATCACACCATCTTACATTCAATTTCTTTGAGTTATTCCACAAATGGAAACAGAATTAAATAGTAATAAAACAAGCATTAAAATAGACAAAGATAATATTGCTGTAAGGATTAAGCTGCGCTGCTTTCAACTTCTAAGGGAAAAACAGAATGAAACTCCCATGAGTAACAAACTTGAAATTTCTAAGGTTTTTTTTTTGTGTTTTTTTTTGTGGGTCTTCTCCTCCCCTTTTCTCCCCAGTTGTATCTGGCCAATTACCCTACTCATCTGAGCCATCCTGGTTGCTGCTCCACCCCCTCTGCCGATCCAGGGAGGGCTGCAGACTACCACAGGCCTCCTCCGATACATGTGGGGTCGCCAGCCGTTTGTTTTCACCTGACAGTGAGGCATTTCGCCAGAGGGACGTAGCACGTGGGAGGATCACACTATTCCCCCCAGTTCCCACTCCCCCCAGAACAGGCGCCCCGACTGACCAGAGGAGGCACTAGTGCAGCAACCAGGACACATACCCACATCCGGCTCCCCCCCCCCCGCAGACACGGCCAATTGTGTCTGTAGGGACCCCGACCAAGCCGGAGGTAACATGGGGATTCGAACCGGCGATCCCCGTGTTGGTAGGCAACGGAATAGACCGCCACGCCACCCAGACTCCCAAAGTTTCCAAGCTTTTCAGATGACAAAATTAAAATTTACAGACTGCACGGATATGGTAAGGACACTGACAAACCACAGTTATAGATGTACAACATAACATAACTCTGGTGAAGTCGTCTCTACATGTCGGTTTGCCGTGTCCACTTCATATTTCTGAGGTTTTGGCATTATCGTGACAACCTCGAGAGTGGACGCCGTCACATGAAAACCATAATTTCACAGGCACTTTGTTTTAGTCATGTCTGACCCGCAGTAATCCAATTTCCGCCATGCCACAAGCCCCTCTTCCCGTTTGCCATTTCCAACGCCATGAACCGTGAATATTTCTCTCGGATGACCCTGCCACCGTCCCGACACACCCACTCAATTCATCAAAGCCTGTCATGACTTCACCTCCCCCGATTCGCCCTCACCTCATCTCGCCCTGCCAACCATTAACCACAAACATGAGTTTAAACATCGCTTCCCAACCACCTGCCAATCCAAACCCCAGGCGTGACGTCAGCTTGCCCATGAGCAAACCATGAACATAAATACAGCTCATGTGAATTGGGTTTTGGCTGTCACGGTTTGCCAAGAGTTAAAACATAGGTCCTTAATGGCTAACCTGGTGGCAATGTAAAAAAAACCAAACAACCCACAAGGTTACCTGGACATCCCATTAGTGAAATCTGTGCTGGAAGATCCTTTGATGGAATAATGACTGGCGGCTGAAATCAGGAGACAAATAACACAACCAAGGGTAAAAGAGAAAGAAAAACAACTGTGGAGCAAAGGAGTGAGATTACCCCTGCAGACAACAACATGCATCTGCTCTCAGGTAGGAAAGGAGAGAGAGAGAGAGAGAGAGAGAGAGAGAGAGAGAGAGAGAGAGAGAGAGAGAGAGAGAGAGAGAGAGAGAGAGAGAGAGAGAGAGAGAGAGGAGGGAAAGAGGAGGTGGCTGGAGGAGGAGGAGGAGGAGGAGGAGGAGGAGGAGGTGGGGAGGGCGGTGGCATGCACCGAGTACAGGGCTGTGTATGAGGATGCACCTTTCACGCTGTTGTCAGCCTATGACGAATGTCTTGTTATGATCGGCCCTTGCCAAGTTTGTCTTGGAGCGTGGTAGGAAGGCACACGTTGGTGTGAGGTTACAGGGCGTGCTCTGCCGGCGTCACGGGGGCAAAACACTTGAACATGACCCGTTTATGAAGCTCAAGGTGTTTTTACTTTTTTTTGTTTTGTTTTTGTTTGTTTTATTTTCCTTTTTTGTGCTGGTGTTGCTGTCAGTGTTTGTGGATTTAAGGATTGGATTTTGGTCAAGTAGCGAATAAACTTCCATCCTATTTCCGATCCCTTTTTAATACGGAACTCTATTAAATAATCTTGCATTCTCGCTGGCAAAACAATGAAATGGTGATTATATTTCCATGTTCCAGCAGTTAAAACTGGAACCTGGGAGAGGAAAAAAAGTCGCCTTCAGCTTCTGTGCCCTGTATAGACATGGCACACACTGCAAGGCACTGTGAATTTAGACTCTGTTGTGTATTTCAAAAGACTGACAGTATCAATTACTTAAAGCAATTCAAATATAATCACAGTCACGTGCAACACGGTTAATATAATTAATTGGTTCCGCTATATTCTGTTTTTGTAATTCTAACTGTACAACTCACAGCCTACATTTTTTTCATTGTATCTTCTTTTTTCTATCTTTTTTTTTTATTATTTCATTCCATTGTAACTGGACACCATTGTGAATGAGGGACCTTCCACAATGACTTCTGTAGAGGAAATACAGGTTGAATGAATGATTGACTGAATGGTCCCATGGTGGATGCTGTTATTGTTTTTTTTTAATCATTGTTATTGTTTTCTTTTTTTTATTGTTTATACGTTTTATTGCTTTTATTGTTTTTTATTGAGTCATTCTGAGATAGATATTGAGAATGATATACTCGGATATGTGAAAAACCAAGTTTATTATTTAGGTTTATTAATTGAGCATAAGAGAGGGGGGCGGGACACGATAAGTAATAACTTCCTACTGCTCCTTTCCGAATACATAATATTTGTTGGATTCTCTATTGAGAATTCTTTTTTTTTTTTTTTGAATTCTTCTGGTTTTATTTTTTATCATTTCTTTTTTTATGCTTGGTCATTTTTTCATTTACTTTGCATGTTCGAAATAAAGACATTTGAATTGATTTGATTTGATTTAATTTGTTTTGCTTTGCTTTGATTTAATTTGTTTTGATTTTATTTGATTTGAATGAGCCAGCTCTCTCTAATCAGAATAACATCTCATATTGGCTGGTAGATCATGTGCACGTTCAACGGACAATTCAGTGTTCTCTTATTTCAACATTACTTTTCTGCACTAACACTTCTGAATATAGTTGAAAGGGTTTGCACAGGGTGTACGTGGTGGGGAATGATTTGGTGGTGGGACTGTTGAGGAGGTGTCCGGATGGAAATCGTCTCTGCTTTCAGATTAGAAATAAACAAAATCCAGTGGTGGATTCCTGCGGACTTTTTACCGAGGCTAACTAGCCTGTCATTTTCATAATCGTTCTAGACAGACAGCCAACCTGTTCTTGATCAGCCTTCCTATTTCTAAAGGCCACGTCGCCATGAGGGAAAATTAAATTAAGAGGGGAATCCCTCGATATTTTGGCCAGTGTAATCAAACTGCTAACGAAAACAAGTTGTCCAGTCCTGGTTAAACTGACAGAAGAGAGGAAATAATATGATGGTATAAACTGAGGTCTTGGTAACTCAAATGTCAGAGTCAGTAGAAACTGCTATACCATTTTGTAAATAAATAGAGCAAGGCCTCTCCCTTGGTCATTTTACTGTTCATAATTTTATGCAATTTGCTGTCCAGACTGACTCAAAGTCTGCGTAACACCAAGGTGCCACAGTCCAGCAACCAGCTACAGTCAACAACGTCTCCGGCTGGGCTATTTGTCAAAGTAGTGGGCCAGTGTATGTACACATTTTGACAGACAGTGAAATGTTGACAACATAAGGTAAGGCTTCATAAGAAAAAGCATTTCACTCCGGATACAGGGCTTATTTTAAACATGATGGTCACCCCTCGGCATTTCAGAAACACAAGAATTTGAAATCTAGTTTTGGCTTGATATTGTACATTTATGATGAACTTCAGTTGGATTTTTTTAAATTTAGTATTTGTGTATGTACATATTTAAGCAGCTATCGTGATACATATCGATGCTGTGTAAAATCCCCTATGACTATTGTGATAGTAATATTTTTCATATCAGTAAAGATTCTGCAGCGGCTAATCGTATATCAATAATATGTGCAAGGACTGGGGGGTCAAAACCGACCGGAGTGTCTCATAACAAATCTGTATGCATTCATGGTACAGCAGAACATATTGGATGAAGACATCCATCCCAATAACACGTCATAAAACACCGGTACCATATAATTTTCACGCCATCAATAATTTTGTGAGTCGAGGTGGGATATTTGATTAAATGCAAACAGCTCTGGATCTTTAACTAAATGAATCTCATCAATAGTCCTCTTTGGTCAGCTTGTGTGTGTGATACCAGTGTTTTCCTGCAGAATATTTTTGGCATAAGAGTGGCGTGTTAGATATAGAGGATGCCCCATGGTCAAAATGTCAAAGGTCTGATGACTGCAAGGAGCAGCTTATCCACGGACAGCCATGGCCTTTCAAAAAGGTCCTTGAGCAAGACATCCTCATCATAACTGTGAATCGTTCTGAATGATGCATTAACTAAACACTGAAAATGAAAATGGCTTTTAAACAAGTTCACAGGAAGTGGTGAATGCTATTGCCCCGCTACTGTTGCAGAAACCCTTTGGAGAGATGGATGACAGCCCGTCAGGGACTGAATGTGAAGTTGTATCTGTGCCGCCGCAAACTTGGTTTGACATACCAACATTTCAGGAAAAAGAAACAGTCTTGAAAAGCATGCAGCTGAATAACATCAACAGGCTAGTGCCCAAAATCATTATGCTCTCAGGATATCTTAACACCTATGTGACAGGGGTGGAAGTGTAATGTATTCCTAACTCCTCATCTCCTCTCTAAGCGAACTGGAAAAATGCTAAAAAAAAAAAAAAAATTTTAAAAAAGGCATAAGACTTTGATTTTACAATTCCCACATGTAAATAAGTGAAACTGGGCCGTGCAGAAAAAGAGCCACCTTGCTTAGCAAACTATCCTTTAAAAAAAAAAAGAAAAAGAAACTGATGTAAATGACAGACAAGCCAAAAATCATATTGTTGCAACTGCTTACCATCAAAAATTCGTTACTACTGTCTCGATATGTCAATCTGAGAGGGGTGCATAGGGCAATAAAAGTAAAATATCTTGATTCCTGCTCAATAATCCAGGTAAGAAAATCCCAGATGGTTGAATCAGTTCATCTGGACACAATGCTGACCGACAGATACGTTTCATCACTCATCTAAGTGACATCTTCAACACAATGACTGACTGCTGGAACGCGCCCCCCCCCCGCCTTATAAACAATACAGTGGCATGATGACCCAAACCAACGATCGGTTTAGTGTGAATACTACACATGGCCAGTGTATCTCTAGTTAGTGGTCACGACAATTTGCATATGTAACTGATCGTTGGCTTCAGTCGTTATGCCACTGTATTGTTTATAAGGGTGGGGACACCTGCAGTCAGTTAGATGAGTGATGAAACGCTTCCCTCTCAATAAACGTTGTGTCCAGATGAACTGAGTCAACTTTCTGGGAGGGTCAAATATCAACATGGCTATATTTTCCACTTTTTCACCTGCCTGTGAAATAAGTGGCTCCAAATGGCACATGACCTTAAACCAACCACATACATAACTACAGCATGTATGTTGATGTTAGGATATGAAAGCTTCAGCTGTTAAAAGTGATGTAAAAAAGAAGGGATAGTTTCTTTATAAATCCTGTAGGTGGTATTTTGTATCTTACCGTTTTCTAATAGATAGATAGATAGATAGGTGTAAATCCTACCTGTGTTTGCCCCATGACTATTTGTGTGTGCTATATGCCATTTGGTGGTGACGGTTTGTGAAATGATATACATGGAAAACATATGGATGATATATTCAGTGAATGATGGTTTGGAGAACAATGCTTTGGGATGTGGAAATTAAAAATCTCTGTCACTATAACATTTCAAGAAAAGAAAAAAAAACCAGCACAAGACAACAAATTTATTTTGCAATAGCTTTGTCTGTCAGATGTAATGGGCATGCAGGTTTTTTCATGGTCTTGCTCGCTGACACTTGGGCAAGGCAGGTCATCAAGTATATGCGTCAGTATGAATTTAATTGATTTCAACAGTATCAGACAACTTGGATTCTCAAAGGCTTATCTGTCTGCAATGAAAATCTACGGAAGAAATACTCTGGTTCAGTCGTAATACAGTATGTTGTTGACCTATTTCAACTGTTTTTGTGTTTGTCTTACAACGTTCAGCCAGTAGCGTACAGTGGGGCGTTTCAGTCAGGGTTTTCAGTAACGAGCCCCCCCCCCCCCCCACA
The DNA here is from genome assembly GCF_029633865.1 of Lampris incognitus. Classification (NCBI taxonomy): domain Eukaryota; kingdom Metazoa; phylum Chordata; class Actinopteri; order Lampriformes; family Lampridae; genus Lampris; species Lampris incognitus. The sequence goes on along the minus strand of NC_079213.1, from coordinate 15,351,390 downwards.
CACACACACACACACACATTTCTCACATGGGTGTCGATACAGCCAACACAGCCACATACAAAAACACACCGTCATGACCTATATGCATTACTGGACTGCAAGTCCACACATACACATACACACACACGCGCGCACACACACACACACACACACACGCAAACATAATCCAGTGAGTTGAGTAAATTCTTTATGAGACAGTATTATTTTGCTCCTTATTTGTTGAGCACTTTCCCTACCACTGAGTGTTTCTTTTAACAAAGTTTTATATATATATATATATATATATAAAATATTACTAATATATATTAAATAACCCAAAATATGGTCAAGCAGCCACAACCCAGCGTTTGGGTTGAGAAAACAACCTGGCATTTTTTTAGAGTGTAGAGTTACAACGGCCATGTGTACTGTTCACAGAGGATTGGGGAATTGTGGCAATAACAGTATTGAAAGATGGTGACAGATGTACTCTTAGCCCCCCCCCCCCCCCCGATCAGGGATAGTCATTCCCTTTTAACATAGATGGCCTCTTTGACTCCCGGTTCAGACCAGTGTTCCTCCCTATCAAGGATGTGCACATCCTCATCCTTGAAAGAGTGACCACTGGGTGAAGACCGCAGAGTCCTGGCCAAATGCATTAGCTCTTCTGTGTTGTGCCATCCTCTTGCCCAGTGTCTGTTTGGTTTCCCCAGTGTACAAGTCCAAAATGGGAAAATTAGGACGATGCTGGTGAAGAGGATGGCACAACACAGTAGAGCTACCTCAGTCTACACTCATAAATGATAAATATCTATGTACAATTTGCATTTACCATACTAATACACAGTGATGTGCAGTCAGGGTAGGCAGTGCCTCACCCAGGCTAATAAGAAAAAAATGAAATATTATGATAGTTAAACAAATTTTTTTTTCATTTTTTAACTTTAATTTGTTAAGATTGTTCTAAAAAAAATAAATTCTTAAAAAAATCATGGAAAACTTTTCGTTTTATCAATAAAAGGCATGCCCTATTCAGGTTGGCTTGCTCCCAAAGCTAGCAGTCTTGAATGCAGGCTGCTTAGGCAGAGTCTGCTTGTGCCTCTCTCTGGCACAAATAAATATAGTTCACTGCCTACCCAGCCATGGACCTCACTGCACATTACTGCCAATACAAGTGTGCAAACACATTGTTAGAATCAAAGGAAGAATTGATGGAGCAAAATTCAGGAAGATGCTGCAAGACAAGCTGCTTCAGCAAGTTAAAAAACTGATGCTTGGGGAAAACGTCCCCTTTTCAGTAGGACAATGATCCCAAGCACAAGCCCAAAAGCAACACAGGAGTGATTAAACAACAAAAAGGTTAATGTCCTACAATGGCCAAGTCAAAGTCCAGATCTCAATCCAAGTGACAATACTATTTGAAAATTGCGGTGCACAGTGTCCTCCAGCCAACCTGAGCAACCAGGAGCAAATCTGCCCGGAAGAATGGAGGAAAATCCCTTCCAAACAATGTGCAAATCTGGTACATGCACACCCCAAAAGACTTGAAGCTATTGTGGGAAAAGGTCGCTCTAGACTCACAAGTCAGTCTCTAAACGCTTCGCTCAACTAGAGACTGAGGACACTCTCCCTGCTTCCGTTGCTGAAACTGGGTGGAAACACTAATTAGAGTTTTAAAAAACAGTTCATTGCAGAACCAATCCAAAGTCTTGAGGGCGGGGCGGTCACATGGGGGCGGCAACATGCAGAAGTCGTGTGCTTGTAAACACTGTCGTACCAGCAACACTTGCGTTATAGGACGGCTCAGGCGCAGTCACCGGAGAAAGACAAACAATACACGCAGTCAGCGAGCTAACATTAATTATGGTTTCAAACTCACCACTGCACTACAGCGTGTACTTCGTCAACAGCCACTCCAACCAGCCGCTCCGGAAATAACGGTGTTTGTAGAAGCCGTCTCCACTTGGCTTGGCCAACAAAAGTTTCTGGTGTGCCCAACACAAGGTCGGAACCACCGGTGGCGACCTGGTCACCGATGTCCTCGCTTTGTCCCGCTTCTCCGCGTATGCGGCAGGAAAGCCTTTTGCTTTCAAAAACTGCACCTGCTCCTCCATTATGGACAGCAGAGGGGAGGGCGTGTGACCAGCACCATACATTTCTGCCCCTGTGCGGACAACAAGTCGCAGACAGCCGGCCAGGCTTGATGGACCAAGCTTTTCCCGTAACCCGTTTGTCAACAAGCAAACACGTCTTTCTTGTCCTGGGTTAAAGGTTTTAAACAAAGCCGCTGTAAATCCTTAACTGCACAAAGCACACGTTCGATAAAACCGAATCAAATGATCTAACGTTGCTCGGGACATCCATTTTCAAGGTTTTAAAAAGCTCTCTCCGCGTTAAAAGGTGATTCGCCATATTTCCAGCTTGTTTCACTACGGAGGAGGATGGGGCGAGAGCATAGCTTCCGGTAAGGCGTGTCCTTGTAAGGCACGTAGCAGTAGGCGTGGCTTGTCAGCGGCCGTTCTCGCCGCCGTTCTCGCGACTATCTTGCATTTAGAAACCCCCAGACGATTGGTAGGCGGAGATCTCCGATTGTCTGGCATCGCGAGACTACTCTAAGTACCAATGTGTAGGGGTTGAATACTTGTGCAAAGCAAGCAGCATGTTTAGGTTTTTAATTTTCTTTAAAAAGAATCTGCAGATAATTAATTTTGGCTTTCAAAAATTACTGTTGGAGCATATGGGATTGTAATACAAATACTGACTGGCACAATATCTGTAAATATCACTTGTAATCCAGACAAAACTGACAACTTTCAAGGGACGTTGAATACTTTTGCAGTATTACTTTTGTAGTAGTAGTAGTAGATTTCTGCAATATATACTGCTCAAAAAAATAAAGGGAACACCTAAAAACACAATATAGACCTCGATGAATGAAATATTTCAGCTGAAAATCTTTATTTATTAGACAGAGGAATGTGTTTAGAGCAAAATAACCTAAGAATGATCAATGGAAAGCAAAATCATTAGCCCATTAAGGTCTGGATTCAGAATCATACTCAAAAATAAAGTGGAAAATGAGAACATAGGCTGATCCAACTTCTGTGGAAATTCTTCAAGACGATTCAAAATTAGGCTCAGTAGTGTGTGTGGCCTCCACGTGCCTGTATGCACTCCCTACAACGTCTGGGCATGCTCCGGATGAGACGACGGATGGTCTCCTGAGGGATCTCCTCCCAGACCTGGATCAGGGCATCGGTCAACTCCTGGACAGTCTGTGGTGCGACATCGCGTTGGCGGATGGTACGAGACATGATGTCCCAGAGGTGCTCGATTGGATTCAGGTCTGGGGAACGTGCAGGCCAGTCCATAGCATCAATGCCCTCGACATACAGGAACTGCTGACACACTCTGGCCACATGAGGACGAGCATTGTCATGCATGAGCAGGAACCCAGGGCCCACTGCACCAGCATATGGTCTGACAATGGGTCTGAGGATCTCATCCCGGTACCTAATGGCAGTCATGGTACCTCTGGCTAGCACGTAGAGGTCTGTGCGGCCCTCCAAGGATATGCCTCCCCAGACCATCACTGACCCACTGCCAAACTGGTCATGCTGGAGGATGTTGCAGGCAGCAGAACGTTCTCCACAGCGTCTCCAGACTCTCTCACATCTGTCACATGTGTTCAGTGTGAACCTGCTCTCATCTGTGAAGAGCACAGGGCGCCAATGGCGAATCTGCCAACCAAGATGTTCTCTGGCAAAGGTCAATCGGGCTGCACGGTGTTGGGCTGTGAGCACAGGCCCCAATTGTGGACGTCGGGCCCTCATACCATCCTCATGCATTCTGTTTCTCACTGTTTGAGCAGAAACCTGCACATTAGTGGCCTGTTGAAGGTTGTTTTGTAGGGCTCCGGCAGTGCTCCTCCTGTTCCTCCTTGCACAAAGGACCAGATAGCGGTCCTGCTGCGGGGTTGTTGTCCTCCCGCGGCCCCCTCCACGTCTCCTGGTGTACTGGCCTGTCTCCTGGTACCTCCTCCATGCTCTGGACACTGTGCTGGGAGACACATCAAATCTTCTTGCCACAGCACGCATTGATGTGCCATCCTGGATGAGCTGCACTACCTGAGCAACTTCTGTAGGTTGCAGATACCGCCTCATGCCACCTCTAGTGGTGAGGGCACTAGCAAAAATGAAAAACTAACTAAAGATCGGCCAGAAAAGATGAGGACAGGCAAATGGTCTGTGGCCACCACCTGCAAATCCATTCCTTTTATAGGGGTTGTCTTGCAAATTGTCTAATTTCCACCTGGTGGAAATTAGACAATTTACCAACAGGTGAAATTGATTCACAAATCAGTGTTGCTTCCTAACTGGACAGGTTGATATCTCAAAAGTGTGATTGACTTGGAGCTACATTGCATTGCTTATGTGTTCCCTTTATTTTTTTGAGCAGCGTAGATGGCACTTGGATAATGACCAGAAGACGTAAGAAGAAAGAATCAGATAGTCAAATTGCCAACACGAGTTCCCTTTGCCATGGCCACTGTGTTACTGCATTTAATCAGAACTATGCTTGACAAATAATCAAAGATAAGGAGCTTCCGGGTAGCTTAGCGGTCTATTCCGTTGCCTACCAACACGGTTCGATCGCCGGTTCGAATCCTCTTGTTACCTCCGACTTAGTCGGGCGTCCCTACAGACACGACTGACCGTGTCTGCGGTTGGGAAAATGTGGGTATGTGTCCTGGTCGCTGCACTAGCGCCTCCTCTGGTCAGTTGGGCACTTGTTCCGGGGGGGGGGGACTGGGGGGAATAGCGTGATACTCCCACGCGCTACGACCCCCTGGTGAAACCTCTTACTGTCAGGTAAAAAGAAGCGGCTGGCGACTCTCCATGTATGGGAGGAGGCATGTGGTAGTCTGCAGCCCTCCCCGGACCGGCAGAGGGGGTGGAGCAGCGACCGGGACGGCTCGGAAGAGTGGGATCATTTGGCTTTAAATTCCAAGAAGAAGCATTTAAAGCACGTTTGACTCTGTTGTTTTGGTCATCTATGCATCAACTTGCAGAGCTCCGTCATGACGGTTGAGTGGATAAGAGTGCCATCCAGTGGTGTGACAACAGTACTCCTGTACTCTTTACAGTCCAGACACTGAACCGTAACACCGACAGTGTAATCTCAAGGAGGCACTCCAAAAAGAGGCATGGCTGTTATCAAACCTTTAATAATAATGAAAAGAGATGCTGTAAGGAAAAATCATCAGTTCAAACCTGAATCGTAACAAGTAGCTTATTTTGATACATGCTTTGGACACACACACACACACACACACACACACACACACACACACACACACACACACACACACACACGCACGCACACACAATCCAAACTGCAATACTTTCATAGTCTTGTGTATTCTGTGTTGTATTGGTGTGTCTTTTAGTTCCTGGCTTTAAGTTTATGTTTGGTTTACACTGACACACTGTAAAAACGACAGGCTTGTGGTTAAACCGATAGGCGTCAGTAGTTCCAGCTCTCATGGGGCGAAGGAGCAAATATGCTGAACTTTGTAAGACAAAGGCAGCTGAGATCGGTCAGCATGCTGTTGGTATCATGACTGAATCAATGCCAACTTTTCAGTAGGCCGTCGTTACAGACAGGTGTGTCTTTGAAAACCCAAAGAGACAAAAGAAGTCGTCTGATATTGCTGGGCTAGATGAAATGTACACTGATGTATGAAATCCATCCACTCATTATCCAAACCGCTTATCCGGGTCACAGGGATGCTGGAGCCTATCTCTGCAGTCACTGGACTGCTGATGTATGAAATGTGCTGGATACATAGAGCTTGCCTGGGGCACCCCAGTGGCTCGCTCACCTGGTAGAGCACGTACCACATAAGGCTGGGTCCTTACCACAGCAGCCTGGGTTTGAATCCAGCCTAGGCCCCTTGCTGCATGTCATCCCCTGCCTTTCCTGTTTTTCTCAACTATCACTATCCAATAAAGGCGGAAAATGCCAAAAAATAATCTAAAATAACTAAATAAACATTGCCTTGCCTTGATGATATTTCCGTTGTTGAAAAATATTTGCCTGGGCGAAGTATCTCTGATCAAGACCCTGAATACCAACCAGGTCCAGGAGTGCTGCTCTGCAGGTGTGTTTTTGTTTTTGTTTTTTGTTTTTTTGCCTGTGCTGTTCTGCATAGCCAAGAACCCTCTCAGCTAGATCATCATAAAGAGTGGAAATAGAAAAGGGTGGGCAAAGGGTGGGCAAAAGTGGGCAGCCATCAGTCTAACGACTAGATAGCTAGCTAGCTAGCTAGCTAGCTAGCTAGCTAGATAGATAGATAGATAGATAGATAGATAGATAGATAGATAGATAGAGTGAGTGGTGGATACATCTACTATCTGGCGCTCTCCCTTAGCCACTCCCACTTGGCACAGTTCAACCGAAATGACAAATGGAAGAGGGTCAATTAAGCATTTTACATACACTTTTTACGCCATAACAATTATGTTTTTTTCAAACACGTTCCTAAACTCTAACAATAGGGATCAAAATGTGTACTTGTTACTCTTTAACAAGGCGCGTTACAGATTTAATTAGAATTCCTCTATCTGGGCACCACCCCAAATCCATCCAATATTCAACGGCTCTACAACGTGCCCCTCTGTTTCTGCAAAACCAGGAAGTAACTGACTTAGACCACCCCCCCTCCCCCATACTCCCACCCCACCGGGATGGCGTCCAGCAGCTTACCCGTGCCCCCATCCACAGGGTTAGTAGTCGTGTCAGGAAGGGCATCCGGTGTGAAATGTTACCAAATCATGATGCGGACTGACAAGACCAGGAAAAACTAGACTGAGCATGAAGTTGACTTAGGCCTTGGCCCAGGCGGAGTGCAGCGCTCCCTCGGAGCTGCTCATCTGCCCGTCGGTCGAGTTTTTCATGTTTCACAAGAGGGTTGAAAGCTCTGCTGTAAAGAGTGGAAAATGTTAGTTTTAACTTAGTAAAATCCCCCTGGAAAACAATGTGCAAATAGCATTTTCTGTACACGGCGGATAAACAGGAAAACCAAGCTCTGTAGACATGTAAATATGTGGACATGCTAGGTATATACCTCACCGCTTCTCTTGGTTCTTCCTTAAAAGCAATATGTAAGTTGAATGAAAGGTAGTCCACTAGTGCAGTGACTACTGTGGCCTTTGACTTTCAGCCAGCATTGGGGTTTGTTTAAATATGCTGTGACTTATTGGCTTGAATATTATCAGAGCTTTAACTTTTGACAGCTGTTATTTTTGTTGTGATTTTAGGCTGCAAAATTTTTTACTTTTATAATATTAATGAAATATAACATCACCATAAGAGTAAGAAAAAGTTATATTTTTAGCCATCTTAAAAAAAAAGAAGTAGCAATGCTCAAGTCAAGCCGCTGAACATCCATCCATCCATTATCCAAATTGCTTATCCTGCTCTCAGAGTCGCGGGGGATGCTGACGCCTATCCCAGCAGTCATTGGGCGGCTTGATATATTAATAAGTCGGATGGTCAGGTTTGAGTTTTAACAAATGTGATGAGTTTTATTTGGGTTGTATAATCCCTAATTATTCCTTTTCAAATTGCCTCTGAACCTAGCATGCCTGTCATTTCAGCCGGAGAGAAAAGGAAAAGCACGTAGGGACTGTTTTTCTTTCATTATGAAATGCCATGTTCAGTTAACGTGTTGTGTCCTTCACAACAGGTATTGCTAAAGTGACCTTTTCAGGGACTGTCAGCGCTTGTACTTAATATAAAAGGGGACACCGGGGAGGCCTAATATAAATGTCGCGTACTCCCATACTGACCCGGAGTGACCTGAGATTCTGACACACACACACACACATACACACACACATACACACGCACATTTATAAGCATGTGCAAACACACAATAATCCCTGTTATCAGGATGCAAATAAAACAAGGCCTTTTGTCATTGTCAGAAGCAAGTATTGTGTAGCGGGTGTACGGGAGGCAGACAGAGGAATGCTGTTCTATGAAAATCCAATAGCGGTCTCGTGATTGCAAAATGATTGACAAGTTGGCTTGTGTTTCTGTGGAATTTGTGCTTTAATAATTGATCGTGAAGTGACATCTCACATCGGTCCAAAATGACGTTTTTTTCATTATCAATCAATCAATCAAGTTGCATTTTTTATAGTGCTTTGCTGGCTGCAACAGGCACTCAAAGCGCTCTCTCCCAAGACAGGCGATGTGAAATGAATGTTGTGGTTGCACAATTTACAGAATCACACATGTTAGCAAGTGAGTGATGGTTGACAGCATCCGGATGATGAAAAGTACACGGTATTTACATTTAGAAATTTCTTCGGTTCACTTGCAAACTGATAAAGATTGAAAGAATGCAAGCTCACCGTGGGTTATACAGTATATATATATATAGGTCAGTAGGGCTTTTTTTTACATAATCATTGAAAAGATTAAGTGTGCAACTTTAACTCTGCAGGAATCTCTGGATGGAAATTACACACCAAAACAGATCCTGAGTGAGATTTTAGGGGACATGCCCCCCCCTTGCACACCAGAAGGAGCTTGATTGAGCACATGGCATGCATCCAGACTGGTTACCCACACCCTTAGGCACATTATTAAAATATGCATAAAAGCAAGCATGTAAAAAGCAAGCATGCTGCATCAAGGCTAAATAGGTTTGTGCAATCACCGAGTGCCGTTCAATGAAAAGGTTACGGTGCAGTATCGTGGTTCTACAGGTTGGTAAGGTTAATGGGATCTTTATCAAACACCAGTGACTTCGAGGGGGAGCATTTAGTGCCGAGTCAAGCCCACGAGAAACCGACAAACAAGTATTGGTATGAACGCTCCAAAGCGGCTTCAAGCGTGATTTGGACACTCTCTCCCCGCAAGGTTGTGTATGATAACTGGAGCAGACTTAATTTTTATGGTTTTATTTACGTAGGCTATTTATAGCTGACTACACTAAATGAGCTTACGTCATCGCAAGGCGAAATTTGCAGTTCATGACTTTGTGGCGCTGGAAAAACAATATTAACTTCACATGACATTGCCTATAATAATGTCGTGGAGAGGAGGGGGGTAATCATAACACATGCTGTTTCCTTCTGAGCTCTTACACGGCGTGAAGGGTGCATTGAAAATACAAACTAAATCATCTATGGCATTCATGTAAATCCTTCCTTTCATGATTTGGAGAGTTTTATAACGTTATCTTTGCAGTTTTCGCCTCCATATGGAGCCCGTCTTTGCACGAACAGCATGAATTCCTGTCAAAAAAAGCCACAGGCAGAAAGGACCGTACCATGTATTCCCCCAGATAGAGGTATCTCAGTGAACACAATCACAATAAATTCGTTTCGATCGTCAGATATTTCCCGAAATAACCAGTTACTATGTCTGAACGTGTATTTAAGTAATCCCCCTTTTATATATATCTAAAGATAATATTTTTATGAACCGTTCAAAACGAAACAGGAGACGTCTGTATCCCCCGCTCCCGTACGGGCGAGGTGTTTGGTGTCGTCCGTGCGCTGCCATGTTGGATGCAACTCTTGGGCAGCCGGAGTTTCCCAGGAAAGTTTAGCGCTCCGCGTCCCCAAGACGTCGCCGCGATTTCCCCCCTAAAGATTATCCCGAAGAGGAGCGAAGGGGGTGCCGTCCTATCCGTAATCTACGCACTTGGTTTGACGAGACGCCTGCGCACGTCTGGCTTAAGTTAACCGGCCCGAACTGATGTGAGGAGTGGTGGTTGCGGTGGTTGGCGGTGGTGTCGGGCGGAAGGCCACGAATGACCGAGGGATTGTTTATTTATCTTTGGGATTTCGCCTAACGAGTTGTTACCCGTACCTCACCCCTTTTTTCTTCATCGCACCCCCCCCCCACCCAAGTATGAGCGGACACCCGCCTCAGCGGCGGCAAGCGAACGTCGGTTCGTTACTACTGACACCGCAGGAGAATGAATGCCTCTTCGCCTACCTCGGCAAGAAATGCATCGTAAGTTTTCTGTATCCGTCCCCTTTGTGTTACTTTGGTCGTCTTCCCCGTACCCCCTGACGCCATACAGCGAGTTTGTGATGTTGTTTGTGTGGAGTGTGTGTGTGGGGGGGTTGTGTATGTCGTGACACGGGGTGCATTCGTGGTCTCCTTTACTCAAGAGAGAATTGAGACTTCCTTCCAAAGTGCTTTGTTTTATGTGACAAGCGGGGTAAAAACGAGCGCAGGGGATACCGGAGAGGAGGGGGGGGGGTTTGTTGTCCCGTGTGGGACGGTGACATTTGGGCGTTAGAAACTTTCAGCCAGGGCCTATTAGGCCTCCCAAGCATCGACACACCTGAATTCACTCCGGAAAGCCAAGATCGCTGCTGTTGTTTTGCAGTTGAGGAGTTTCGGGCTTGGGGGGGGGGGGGTTCTTTCTCGGAACTGTTAAATCCATCAACACTAGCAGGGAAAGCAATGGGTTTTTTTTTTTTAAATTATGCGGTGACATTACATAACGTAGCAAAACTGTTTTCGAAGCTGTGTCGACCCCTGATTTTGCTGAAGACTATTGGCGAGCTAAAAAGAGCCCAGTTGCTCGCTTTCGGTGAGATCCGCAAATGGGATAAAAACGCATGAATGCAGCATTATTGTGGCACCGCGTCACGATCCCACGTTGAATTGGAGTTGGGTGTTACGTAACGCATTTACAATTTAGTTGACTCGTTTTACTGTCGTTATTGTGTAATAGGTCATGGTTGGGCCTATAGCCATAGGACACCAAAGTGATGCATTTGCAGCAACACCCGTTCTTTAATGTCTCCTCCTTGTGTCTGATTTTCCTGTTTATGGCCAAGTAGTGACCAACTTTTGTCAAACCAACCCGTCCTTGTTTACGTCTGTGTCTGAAAACTCACCGGCCACTTGGACTGTAGGCAAATGTGATTTTTAGAGAAGACGTTCGTTTCCTCCCAAGAAAGTCTATTAGGGGTATGCAAGCATCTCAGGCACAGTCAGCAGCATTTAGTTGCAAGCATCTCAGGGCACATGGCAGCATTTAGTTGGTGATAATTGATGGACCCCCCCCCCCCCCCCCCCCCGATAATGACATGAGGATCCTCTCATATTAGACAACACTATATGGAGGGTGTCTCAGTAGTATTACTTTATAGTTATAAGAACATCTTGTCTGCACCAAAAGATTTTTGACTCTGTGTCTCACTTTATTGGCAATTGCCAGGAGTCTTGCACATCCACAGTGCCCTTGATACTGATGGAAATGGTAAATTGTTACCTTAGTATACACATGTAAGTGAAGCCAAATGAGACAAAAGCCTTACTTTGATATAATGGGCTATAGGGAATACGACTTGGATGAACTCCAATCTGGTTGTGTATTTTCCCAGCTGCATTGCTTCAAAAGGTTTCCTGTGTATGATGGCAGCAGTACTTTCCCATGCGATCATCAAGCCACAAATGTTGATGCAGTTCCTTAAGTGCCGATAACTTGTTTGAGTTTCCTTATGTATGATTGGGCCTAATCCCCAAAGCATCATCAGACCAATAAGAACATTGCTTCTTCCCTTGATCTGCACTGCATTTGTGGATAACGCGTGTTCTCAATGTTAAGTATCATGGTGCTAAATTAGGTTTGGACCATCTGATTACGTCTTTCATTCACCTGTGAAGGGTGTGACTTGCTCAGATTTTATCTACATGTTGGCCTGCAGGTCAATAGAGGCGTTGTGTGTATTGTGTAATGCTTTTGAAAGGTACCCGGATACTTTACTTTTGAGTCACATGGGTTTGAGTACGAGTATACTGATTAAAATGTTCTGTACTAGGGCTTATATTTTCCTGAGTAGGCTACACACACAAACACACACTGTAGATGTACATGTATAGCCGTATGTAGTTTTAGTTCCTCATACTTTCCTCTGTTTTTGTTTGCCATTAACTGTAAAGTGGATCTGTATTTATAGACATGCCTCTTCCTCTTTCACTCAATGAGGCTCCTATTACCTGGTCACATCCTTACCTGCAGTGTGTGTATGGGATTTGAGCCCTACCATGATGTCCTGTGGAGTGTGACTAGATTTGTCAACTTCTTATATATGGTTATTTGACAATGCCCCCGTTTTCTTCATACGCACAGACACACACAAGTTGCTGAGGTGTGTCTCGGCACCTGTTTAAACATTCGATGATGACATTCCTCAGGCATTCTCGCCACCACGTCACTCAGCATTCCTGACAGCCCTTCATTCTTTGCCTATGTGAGAGCAGGTCTCTATGTGTCTTTGTGATGGAGAGAGTGAGGTTTGGAGGAATCAGACACTGTGTGTCTCCCTGACCAGTCTAATTACAATGCCCACAAGTAATTTGGCGGCTGACTGAGAGATTGCATGTTATGTAATGACCTTATTATGAGGGAACTGTAGAATTCACCGTTGCTGCCACTGTCTAATTTAGCTTCCATGGCATGTATTGCTGATTTACTCTTGTTGTTCAAGGCAGTAGCGGATCTCTCCGTCTGTGTCTCTGCCTCATGTTGGTAGTAGAATGTTGGGCAACTTTCTGTCCAGCTGTGATGAACAGGGCAACCTTTTTATACAGCAATGCCCAGAGAGTAGCTTTTGCATTGTTGAATCCGTTGCATAGTGCTACTACGTTTGTGCCAAAAACTTCACCCTGTTTGTCTTTGTTGTGTGTTACCTGGAGTATTGCGCTTCCAGATTGTGTAACAGCACATTGTTCAAATGCTAATTTAAGTCATTGCCAGCATAATGGATGGTCCATTATGGGCGAGCAACATTATTTTTTAGGAATGTAAGCATTTAATTTGACATTCAAATTCTATGGATTATACCTGAGATGACGAGATGTCAGTTGGACATTGTGTCCTGCACACTATTTTGGGAGGTGTATGTGCATGTGGGTGGGTGGGGTTAAGTTTGGTGCCAACACCCAGGTTTGCTCCTCTGCACATTCCAAGATCAGTTCCAGTTGGATCTTGATGTTTTGGATGTTAACGTCTTAATCTATTCATGTTTATATCTTGGATGTTTATATCATGATGTATGGACGACGATTTTATTTGACACTGAAGTGTAAGACCAAATGATGAGTTTTCACTGTGTAGTCAATTTTTTTTCTAGTTGTCGGGGCAGTTCTCCAGCTGGGGCAACTGACAAACCAGAAATAAACCTGTAGAATATGACGGCTTTCCAAACTCAGCTCTGCATCTCAATTAGCTCCATTTTACAGTAATAAGGGTATCAGAATATATACATGACAAACCGTTTCATAAGACCCACAACATTATTAATCTATGAGAATCCATTGCATGACCGCTGTGGGTTTGTTAGTGTGTCGTTGCTGTAAGGATGCATCTGTCTGAGTGAGAGAAAACTGGAGTAGTGCTGCTGTTAGTACTGCCTTTAGCGCTGAAATAACATGAATCATGTATTTGGAATCACAGGGGTATTTTGAAGCAAGGGAGCGAGAGTGAGAGAGAGAGCTTACTCATTAGTATTCCTTCTGCTCTTTTCACCATCAGCAACAGTTACTGGCTGGGCAAAAAGCGGAGAGGATCCAATTTGTGTGTGTGTGTGTGTGGGTGTAGACTGCCTGATCAGCGGTCCTCTGCAACAGGAAGTCCCGTGGTCGACCTCCTCTGGTGATTTGTGCTGGAACGGTGGAACATGACTCCTCTTTTCCTCTCCGTCTTCCCTTTCTCTTCTTTCCTCCCCCCTTTCTACTCTCGTTCAACCACTCTTCACCTTCCCTTACCTCTTTCATCTCCCTCCCACCCCCTCGCCCTTACTTTTCTTCCCTCTCGCTCCATCTGTCATGTCCCTCTTCCCTTTCCTCCTCCCCATGTTTCTTCTCAAACTTTTCCTCTCCTTCCATCATTCCCTGCTTCCCTGTCCCTTTTCCTCCTCCTCTCAGTCTCCTTTTATCAAAGTAGATTGAAGCAAGGAGGAGAGCTGATATAGCAGGCTATATACTTTCACACTTTATTTGCTCCAAGCTGGAATGGCATGACCTATTGGTCGATGGAGATCATTTGATTTCAAACAGCTGCTGTTGATATCGACTTCCTTTGCCTCACAGCAAAGCAGCACAGACGAGCAGCGGCAGTTGAGATCGTTAATTGTTCGATTTTCAAAAATTCCCCTTATCAAAACAAAGCCAGGCCTTTGTGTGACCTGAATTCAGAATGGTCTTTGACATCAAGGGCCATCTACATGCACTGTACGTTTCAAGCTGCAGAACCAAGGTGGTCTCAAAAGCTTTTGTCTTAAGGCACCAAAACTGTGATATTTAGTCTAGCCGGCTTAGGTAAAACTGTAAAAAAGCACTACTACGAATGACAAAGCATTCACATTTAAAATGCTTAAAAAGTTGAACATCACAATGAGCGGGGGAAACAATGAAAATGGAGTGACGGAAAGGTGTGGATAACTCGCTGTGGCTACCATCGAGTCGGTCAGGAATCCATTATCACACACATGCACACACACCCTCCCTCCCTCCTCGAGTTACATATTGTCTGACTCAGTCAATAAGCGACTTCCTGGTTTCCTTGTCCCATGTGTGTGAGTGAATGGGGTGGGGGGGGTGAGTCTGTCTGTGTCTGGATGGGCCTATCAGTCAGGCCTTTCTTTCTAGCTCAGGTCAGTAAGCAGAGCCGCAGCAGTCATGGGTTAGATCACTGAAAAGGGAAAAAGAAAAAAACAGGGACAGAATTGTCAGTGTGGTGCAGAGAGAACGCGTTTCCATGCAAACAAATAACCTCATCATCAACCGATGCTTTGGAGGTAACCTTTATTGGGGTAAGGTCAAAATTGGGTCAAGTATGACCGGATTACAGCATCTACATTTTTGATCAGTCTTCAGATATATCGATGCGTTTAAATGACAGCCCACTAGTAATTGGCTTTTTTCAATCTGCCTGTACAAAAGGTCACCAGATTCAGTGAATGCGATGCTGTTAGAGCAACATAAACATGAAAAAATGCCTTGTTTTGAGGGAGACATACAATACCTTCATACCATCGCGAAACTAAACATATGTCATTGTAATATGTTCATAGTATGCCATGGTAATGTCAGCAATGAAGAAAAAAAAAACAGTGAACTATGGATGACTTAATTTTCAGCTTTTGTCATAAATGAAGGTTGTGACCTCATGTTGTGACCTCAGGTTTCATGAGGTCACAACCTTGAAAACTTTAAAGACTACTTAGTGACACACCCAATCAGCCTTATGCAATTTACAAAAACTGTTGTCGTGTGTCTTTTTTAAAAAAAACTGGCCTCTTATTAATTAATAGACTGCTCACCATTAGCTTCTTTCCATTCTTCATCTGCGGTAAAGGTTAATGTTGTCATCCACTTTTTTCCCCCCTGTTGGAATCCCAGCTGCTGGTATGACATTTGGTGAACGCAACTGATTACAGTGATGATGCTCAGTTTGCAATGGTTTACTGCCTGCCACTGCATAAGTGGACCTGAGTAGCTTGCTAGCAGTTTTACCTTTCAGATAGAATGGCAGTCAGGAAGGCTCAAGTCATAGTTCTCTGCAAAATCACACGGAAAAAACAATCTAAATAACACAAAGACAGGCGGTGTAAATGACTGGACATATTCATTCAGAACTATCACTGCCACAGTTGGGCAACAGGAGGTGTTGGAAGAGCTGACATGTGGGCCCACCGGGCTTGAGAGAAATTGGGTGGTTGCAAACCGTGCAACCGCTTCAGTGGAAATATTGCCTTTAACTGATTGCTCGAAGCAAAGCGGTTATTGGTTTTCGTGTAAGTATACAGAGTTGCTGAGAGATAGCGTTTGTATGAGTGCGTATCAAAGAATGTGTGTTTGTCAGCTTTTGATGATGTCATCGGCAGAGCTTCACTCACTGCGGCCTTTGGTCCTGTCAGTAACAATCAGAGCTTCACAGGCAGATGAAACTCCAGGGCTGCAAAGCCACGCTACTGTTAACAGCAACCCCTAAAGGGGATAATCCACTGCAAATCAGAAACCACATTTCTGTGATTGTGAACAGTACAATCAAAATGTGCGAAAATTAACTGTTCTGCCAAAGCTAGAATTCAAACAACCACGTGCATAATGCTATCAATAAACTCAGTATTTTTGTAAACAAGACCGTATCATACAGACGAGTGTATCATACATATCCAGTCCATGCAGCATTACAAGACAAATTACCTCTCAGGGGACAGAGTTCAAAGTATCTCACAATGATAGCGACGCACATAGACACACGGGACACGAAGAACATGCTAGCAGGGCTAATTCATTATTCACAGGATCTCAACAAAAAAGTGATTTTTGGTTTGCTCAGTCTCAACAAGGGTGTGAAATAGTAACAGTTGAGGATGATGAGAGGCATAAATGGTTGTGATATTCAAGATTGCTGTGAAAAGAAACTTTTCTAGCACTGCTCCACTGACAATGAATAGATGGCTGAATGAATGAATGAATGGGGGTTCTTGCTTGACATTGTGATCACAGTTATTAATAGAGTTGGGACGTTATGAAAATTTGATGTCATGATTGTCCTGGCCAAAATAATTGTGATTCACGATATTATCCCGATAATCATCAAAATTTTATTAAAACTCTTAAAATGGCTCTAAAACATACTGGAATCACTTACCTTACATTTTGTTAAGAAACAAAATTTTTTATTGCATCACAGTTAGGACACGCATGTTTTTTTAGTGAACATCCTCTTAAGTGAAAAACAAACAAGGACAGATTCAGACTCTTGCCAACACCCAGCAAGTAATCACAATGAGAGAAAAAAAGTCCATTAATGAAAAGAATCTACCTATCAATCTGATATCCAAGCAGTCACATGGTTCGGTTAGTTGTGTGTTTTAATTAATCCGACTTAAAGTGGCCATATCATGCTCATTCCAGCTCTATATTTTTATTCTGGAGCTCTACTGGAGAAGTTTTGCATGATTCACAGTTTAAAAAAAAATCTTTATTTATCTTATACTGGCACTGTATGCAGCTCCTCAGTTCATCCTCTGTCTGAAACGGGCCGTCTTAGTTTGTTTTAGAGCCCACTGCGTTCTTCTGATTGGCCAACTTCTGTAAGCCTGATGAGTGGAAGCAGTCAGTGCTTTTAGCACCGCCTCATCCTCAGGCGGAAACAGTTCAATACAACACCAGTGTAGAGGGTTCTGTAAGCAAACTATAAACCTACCAAGTAACATAATTTCTCGTTCTTGACTGGAAATGGCAACTTCTCAAATCCATCTGTACATGTTTGAGCCCGAATACCAGAGTGGACAGCACGAACGTCCACTGCAACAAAGATTACAGCAGGACGACCCTGGTAAATATTACGCTCATTACCTGCTTACTGTCTTTCAGTCACAAGCCGTATATAAAAATGTTTCTGTATAGTTCCCTGTTAATTGATGTACATGTGGGAAATGTGCTAAATTGCTGGCTGAAGTGGAAAATGTCTGCTGTCAGGAAATAAAGATTACATAGCTTGTAAAATATTATTCTGCTGTTGCCAAATGACTGTGTAGTAGCTCCCTGCATCATTGGTTATTTGTATGCTGGAGTACATTAAATGCCTATAATACTTCTCAAGTAGACTGTTTTGTGAGAACGTGTACATTTACCAAGTAGACGGTAGTTTGGCCGGCATTTGGTTTGGAATATCTTTGCTTTAGCATAACTTTTGGTATTATAAGAATTATAGTTGGTTGCTTTTTACTTGAAAACAAATCGTGTTTGGTGGATGGTGACATTTGTCCTTGGCGGTTGTGAAAATAACGTCATCATTTTGACCTGATATGGATGAAATAAAGGCATGTAATCTGACTGTTGGGTTCATGGCTGTATTGTTTTGAGCAAATCGCCGTTGGTTCCAGAAATCACTTAAGCTTCATTGTATATGGCCGTTGTCTGCACTGAAACTGCATTCACAAGCCATTTGGTCCGATTCAATACAAGACAAACATTTCAGTGATATTACTTACAGCTTGCCTTTCTGACTCTTCAACACAGCCCTTTAGTGATGGATCAGCCCAGTCTTTTGGCACTAGCCTAGCCAAAAATCTAGCTTGGCCACTGGGCTCCATTGAGGAAAGAGTCCTCAGTGAAGTGGCGTGAACAAACATGCTGGCATATGGCTGTTGTTGGCCCGAAAAAAGAAACCGTATCCAATGTTGTCTGGTTCTTTAGGAATTGCAAACAAATTGAAAAACCAGCATTGAACTGTGCCTGGTTCAGGAAACTGTCCTCGGTAAAATAAAGGGGACATAAAAGGTTGGGGTTATACTGCTGAGGAATGGCATTTTAACCATTGATTCTTCATTTCATCTTCCTTTGGAAGTCCGTTTTTTTGGATGGACTTCCTCGTCTTCTTGACAGTGCGATATGCGCTAACCAAAGTATTCATGGTGTTGCACCAAAATCTGTGACCTGTCCACTCTACCGAGCTTTGTTTGAGGGCAGGCCAAACTAGCCACTATGCGGGGATTATGAAAATGTGTTACATAGTGATATAGATAAGTAACAGAAGAAAACGCTGGACTATAAATGAGGCATTTCAGGCAGTGTTTTCTGTTGGCGAGAATAACTCCCTTTGGCATGGACTTTGGGCATTGTGACTCTGCGTACTTTCTCCCCAGTTGTACCCGTCGAATTACCCCACTCTTCTGAGCCATCCCAGTCGCTGCTCCACCCCCTCTGCTGATGCAGGGAGGGCTGCAGACTACCACATGCCTCCTCCGATACATGTGGAGTTGCCAGCCGCTTCTTTTCACCTGACAGTGAGGAGTTTCACCAGGGGGATGTAGCGCGCGGGAGGATCACGCTATTCCCCCCAGATCCCCCTCCCCCAACAGGCACCCCGACCGACCACAGGAGGCACTAGTGCAGTGACCAGGACACATACCCACATCTGGCTTCCCACCCGCAGACACGGCCAGTTGTGTCTGTAGGGACCCAACCAAGCTGGAGGTAACATGGGGATTCGAACCGGCAATCTCCGTGTTGGTAGGCAACAGAATAGACCACCATGCCACCTGGAGGCCCATTCTGCAGACATTTTACATGCACTTCCCAACTATATAATGCGCTAAAGGAAAGGGAAAAACCCCAAAAGTATGATATGGCCTCTTTAACTTTTTTTTGAGGGATGCAGTGGGCAAGCTGTGCCGTCAGCCATGGTAACAGGTTTAAGATTTTGGAATGACTGGAGAGTTGCGTGCTCCCCCTTGTGGCAATTCAAAATAAACCAGGAAATCAATATAGGACTACATTAGCGAGCTAGACAGCTTTTTCAACTCACTGTGAGGATATTCATGATTATCCTCATTTATGATTATCCCGATAGTGGAAATTCACCACGATCAACTTTTCGGAGTGTTTATCGCAATCCACGATAAAGTCCTATATCATCCCATCCCTAGTTGTTAATCATGATTACTGGTCTTGATGATTTGACAATCTGCTGTTTTTACTTCAACATTTTCATTCAAACATCATGCTGCTTTTCAACTACAGTGGACATTATACAGTGTATGAAATATGTTTTGCTGTTGTGTAACCCAAAGTCTCAGTAATATTCAGACTTCAGAACCACATACTGTTCCTTTGCCACCTAAAAACACTCCGACATGGATGCACACATCATTCTGCGATCTAACTTAGGTTATGTTACTTGTCTTAACCCCAGTCACTCAGCTACATCAACCAATACTTTCAGCCATGAAGCCTGTTGGCCAGTGGGGGCTAACTATGTGCCAAGAAGAGCCATGTATATGCAGATTGTCATTCCAGCCTGACTCCACACCAGGTGATTTCACTGATGCATTCTTCCTCTTTGGTTGAAGGGTTGCTAATCAGTGAAATCACCTGGTGTGGAGCCCGGCTGGACTGATAACCTGCATACACATGGCTCTCTATGGCACGTGGTTAGTCACCCCTGTTCTAGGCTGTGTAACCATAAGGCTAGTCAGTATGGTATGATCCTATGCTAGGAGTTTGCTCTGAGTTAATGAATTATTAGCACTCATTTATTTTAGTGGAAAGATGGAATATACTATAATGTTGGCTAGCACACCATTGGCCAGTAGTGAAATTCTCATAAGGAGTTTGTATAATGGGCCAAGTACTACTTTTCTCTCTTATCAATTTTCAAATAATTTCCGACCCTGGCAGATTTATTCAATTCGAAGACTTTGTGCAATGTTTTCTCTGAATTTCCCGCAGCAGTGGTGGCCATCCACTGCTGGAAATGTTCCCTATCCGTCAGAAACTATGGAAACAAGAAAGATAACATCATCCAGGCTCAGTGACGCTCAAGAAAGCACAAGGCAGCGTTTGGAGTTGGTCTTTAGGTGCCAGCCACAGCGTAAGCTTTCCCAGCATTTGCCTGGTTGGCGCTTTGCCTTTCATTTGAGTGTTAATGGTTGTGAACCTGGGCCCCTCAGCATGAAGAAGGTCCTGCAGCAACCTGTAAACGCAGGGGGGAGCTGACATCTAGAAATGTGTGTGTGTGTGTGTGCATGTACTCACAATTCTGAGCCAGATAATTAGGCAGCGTTCTTTGCATGTAACCCTGCTGCTTTAGTTGTAATGACAGGACAATACCAAAGACCGGTGACTGATATTAACAGTCAAGCCTTTGAACTCGGGAGTCTTAAGCTCTTAATGCCCTGGACAACCCCCCCCTCAACCCCGAAATGTTTTATTTCCCTGTTTTAGTTCTCAGCATTGTGTTGTTTGCTCCAGCAATTTGCAAATGCTAACTTTTTTTCTGTTGTTGTGCTTTAAGGTATACTTTAAATAATGGGGCTGGCCAGATGGCTGTTAAGTAGAAGTTTGTTCCCTTAGCATGGCACCCATGCCCATTAAGAGATAGCAGTGCTTTCATTGTGTTGGGATCAGACACTGACCACCAGAGAGACATTGACCTGGCTTGGTTTAAAAGAAACCTCTCCAAACCAAGCTAGTGATATGCTTAAAAATGGCCATTCCCTCTAGGTCATTTTCAGCATTGCAAGGCAAGAGTCATGAGGAAGCTTAACCACCACTTCCCTTCATAAACAACCTGAAGCTTATCAGAGCCATCTATCCAAAAAGGTATTACAAGCAAATTCACCAAGGCCTGAATGGTCCCATAAATTCTCAATAGATTTCTGTATGTCAAGTCAGACCTTATATAGTACAGTTCATACAATGGGCAACACAATGTGCTTTACATAAAATGAAAATACAATTGCAACTCAATCATAAAAGTGCAAATACAGAAAATAAATGTGCCTATCAACAGGTGTTAGTGCAGAATATACAAATATCAAAATATACAAAACACACATATACCAAAAACGTAGCTGTAGGCTGTTTTAAAAAGTAAGGTTTTTAACCTTCTTTTAAATGTGTTCAGTTGTGGGGGCCTCTCTGAGGTCCTCAGGCAGGGCGTTCCATCTACTTGGGACGTAAATACAAAATGCAGCTTCCCCTGCTCTAGGCCTAGCACGAGGGATGGTTAAAAGACCACTGCCATCGGACCTAAGAGTTCTTGCTGGTTTGTACGTAATTAGCATGTCTTTTATATATTGAGGCGCAAGGCCATTTAGCGCTTTGTATACAATTAACAGAATTTTAAAATCAGTTTTAGTTTTGACAGGGAGCCAGTGCAGAAACCTAAGAACAGGTGTAAAGTGTACATACTTTTTACTTCTGGTGAGAACATGTGCTGCCACATTTTGAATTAACTGTAGTTGCCGTACAACTGATTTTGGGAGGCCGGTGAAGTCTACTTTTAATAAATGCATGGATCAATTGCTATGCTCACAACTTAGATTAAGGTGATGCAAGCCATAGTTAATTTGTTCGTAGTTACGTATATTTGCTTTATAAACTCGCTGAGCCCAGCGGGTACAGTGTATATCAGTTAGCATTTGTTTTTGCTTATTCTCAAACTCTTGGTTCTGTGGAGTTATCAAAACTTAACTAAGCTCCCCTTTCCTGATGATAATATTCAGGGGTGTGGGGCCTTAAGGTACAGGTTTTTTTTTTAATCCCCCCCCCCTTTTTTTTCTCCCCCAGTTGTATTCAGCCAATTACTCCACTCTTCTGAGCCTTCCTGGTCGTTGCTCCACCCCCTCTGCCGATCTGGGGAGGGTTGCAGACTACCACATGCCTCCTCCGATACACGTGGAGTCGCCAGCCGCTTCTTTTCACCTGATAGTGAGGAGTTTCGCCAGGGGGACGTAGCCCGTGGGAGGATCACCCTATTCCTCCAGTTCCCCTCCCCCTTGAACAGGTGCCCCAACCGCCTAGAGCAGGTGCTAGAGCAGCGACCAGGACATATACCCACATCCGGCTTCCCACCCACAGACACGGCCAATTGTGTCTGTAGGGATGCCCGACCAAGCCAGAGGCAACATGGGAATTCGAACCAGGCTCCCCGTGTTGGTAGGAAATAGAGTAGACCCCGCTACGCTACCCAGACGCCCCCTTAAGGTACAGTTTGATTGGTTACAGTGATATAAACACTTTCCCATGAGTGATGGTGCTGTCGAGGCCATCCATGATCTTTTATAAATCAAAGCCAAGTGATTCAAGCAAAAGGAGAAGGGAAAATCCCTTATCTATAAACCTAGCTTAGTAGACCATAGAGCAGAGCTGGGCAGGAAACCACAGACTGCAGGGGCAGGTAAATCCCAGATTGCCCAATAAACTAGCCAATGGTTGTTTTTTTTGTGTGTGAGCAGAACAAGACCTCCAAGACTGGTTATTTGACAAACAAAAAAAAACCAAAAACGTCTTGTGTAGACTAGACAAACTTGCCAAACAACCAAAAGTGTGCTGCTCATGGCCGGTGTGAATTTATAGGAAGGTGATGGTTGCAGGTACAGATATGAGGATGGCTCATTGCCAGCTCTGTCTGGGATTTGACAGTGCCATCATGGCAGTATTGGCCCTCTATCTCCTCTCATTAGACTAAGTGGCTGAGCGAGGACACAGTCACCTCATAGTCAGCAGCTTGGAAAGCTCTGAGGCTACGTGAGGAGCTTGCTAAGTTTTCCTCTTGGGTCATTTTTATGCCCCAATATAGACCGTAGAAAAACATTCTTAAATCTACAATCTTTAACATAATTGCTTTTATTTGACAAGCTGATAACTATGCAGATACTGGTAATTGCATGGATCTTTGACCACCCTAAATCTCAAAAGATTCATTAGACGTGGCTCAGATTGGCCAGTGCTGTTTTCGCAGCACATTACCCGCCCCCAAACAACAGTCATGGTTGAACATGAGTTTTCAGCTATTGGTGTTACATTATCTGTCCGTAAAGCTAGTCTGCCTTATCAGGCAGTGTGATTTTTGCCATGCTGCTGTTGTACCAGGACTGTTATACACAAAAACCATTCATATATGAATGTATGTGTTGTTATTAGGCCTCAGCTGAAAATTTCAAGTGTAGCCTGAAGCAGTGAACTATAATAATGTTCAGACCTTGAAAATTGGATGCATTATCAGTCAGCTTTACACTCCTCTGATAGATCACTTATTATGAGGTTGTAATTATTGTGTCATTGATCTCAGTGATTGTAATCAGCCTGTTATGTGAAAATTGCCCCCCTCCCCCCGTATGTCAGGTTCAGGTTTCTGTAAAAAATTTGTTTTTGTTTTGTTGTTCTTTTCTCCCCAATTACACTTGGCCAATTACCCTATTTTCCAAGCTGTCCCTGTCGCTGCTCCACCCCCTCTGCCAATCTTGGGAGGGCTGCAGACTATCACGTCTCCTCCGATACATGTGGAGTCGCCAGCCGCTTCTTTTCACCTAACAATTAGGAGTTTTGCCAGGGGGACATAGTGCGTGGGAGGATCACACTATTCCCCACAGTTCCCCCTCCTCCCTGAACAGGCGCCCCAACTGACCAGAGGAGGCACTAGTGCAGCAACCAGGACACATACCCACATCCGGCTTCCCTCCTGCAGACATGGCCAATTGTGTCTGTAGAGACGCCCGACCAAGCCGGAGGTAACACAGGGATTCGAACCAGAGAGCCCCGTGTTGATAGGCAACGGAATAGACCACTACGCTACCCGGACGCCCCCTTAGTTTTGTTTCATAAGAAATACAGTTATGGTGCCAGTGTGAGCAAGTTGTGATGGTCCTGAATAAACCTTTTTACCGGAGGATTTCATGCAAACATTTAGATACTGGATAGAGCATGTATTGCTTGCCCGATATGGTTGTTGGTCTTCAAACTCATGGCTACCTGCATTATTCTTCAAAATTTGGGCTACTGTAAATGTGAAACGGCATGCAGCCCATCATGATTTGAATATTCGCGGTCTACTTTTTTCTATAAATGTGATAATGATAGAAACTGTCAAGAAAAATATTGTTTGCATGTAAATCTTCAGCATTGTAGCTGTAAAGGTAAGCCCATATATATGTATATTGCAGTATTATTCAAGTACAATAGTTAAGTATGATAGGACCTACGCAGGGAAGATTGTTGCCAACACCTCCTACCTGGACACCACCTTTTTGAGACTCTGCCCTTTGGCTGAGGTCCATCTGGACCAAAACCTCACGCCACAAGGACAGCTTCTTCCCTGTTCCAGTCGGACTAGTCAACAACAACTTCGACTGCTCCATGGTCCAGTGCTGACACTCGTATGTACATTGTAGGCGCTTTCAACGGTGGACAGGGGTCATGATGGGCACTCTGACCGGTCTGCAGCTATGCAGCCCCATATGCAGCAGGGTGCGATGCACTGTGTGTTTTGACACATTCCTCCCATAACCGTTATTAAAAATTTCAGTGACTTTTGCCACAGTAGATCTTCTGTTGGTTTGGACCAGACGGGATAGCCTTTGTTGCCCTTGTGCATTTATGAGCCTTGGGCGCCCAACACCCTGTCGCCAGTTTGTGGTTTGTCCCTCCTCGGACCACTGTCGGTAGGTACTCACCACTACTGACCGGGAGCACCCCCCAAGCCTTGCTGTTTCAGAGAAACTCTGACCCAGCTGTCTGGCCATAACTATTTGGCCCTTGTCAAAGTCACCCAGGTCTTTACTCCTGCCTATTTCTTCTGCATCCAACATGTTGACTACGAGAACTGATTGTTCGCTTACCATCTAATCTACTCAGACCTTGACATGTGTCCTTGTTTGGAGATGATCAGCGTTATTCGGTTCACCTGTGAGTAGTCATAATCTTTTGGCTCATCTATGTACATGTGTATTGTGGCAGAACGACATTTTTCAAAATGTGACATGCCACTTTAATAGCAGCTGATACAGGCATGGGCAGCATGGTGGTGCAGTGAGTAGCACGGTTGCCTCACAGCATGAAGGTCCTGGGTTCGAACTGCGGCATTGTCCAACCTTGGGGGTCATCCCAGGTTGTCCTCTGTGTGGAGTTTGCATGTTCTCCTCGTGTCTACGTGGGTTTCCTCCGGATGCTCCCGTTTCCTCTCACAGTCAAAAGACATGTAGGTCAGGTGAGTCGGCCACATTAAATTGTCCCTAGGTGTGAATATGTCCGCCCTGAGCTGGACTGGCGGCCTGCCCAGGGTGTCTCCCCGCCTGCCGCCCAATGACAGCTGGGATAGGCTCCAGCATCCCATGACCCCGATTGGGATAAGCGGCTTGGATAATGGATGGATGGATGGATGGATGATATGGGCATGTGAGGGGAGTCAGTTGGGGGAGCGAGAGACACACATGAGAGAACTGAGGGAAGCGAGAGTGGTTTTCTTTTTTCAAATAAGGAAATCATGGTTCAGAAATGTTCGTGCATCTTAAGTTCTGTTAAAGGTTTTAGTAATTCGTCAGCCTTATAAATCTGCCAATTCAGGATTCTGGGGTTTGGAGAAAGGAACAAATTGTCCAAGGAAGACACTGAATGTTGGAGCGGGTTTGAAACTAATTTTTTTCCACACTTTATGCCCCTACAGTCTTCTGACTTTTTCTTCCTGTTAAACACGTAATGGATGTACAAAGTTTCCGACTGGTTTCTCCATCCTCTCCTGTCTTACCTTTGTCTCTAAAGCTCTCACCTTTCAAGCCAAGTCAGTCGCTCCATTCACAAACACCTTCAAGTACACACATGCATTCTGCAGATACCTCAACGGTGTCTTTCTTTTGTTTGCTTTTTTTTCTTTTTCTGTCAATCAATCAGTCAGAATACTTTATTCATCCCCCTGAAATTGGGGAATTTTTGATCTTTAAAACGAAATAGAACTGTTATATTCATGCAGTTGATTTGATTTTGTATGTTAATTATATTATAATTATATTAATTCTTTGTTTTAAAAAAAAACGTCAGGATAAGGAGCATTCAAGTGAACTGATTTCCAGCCGATAAAAAAGCTGATTTACAAGGACTAAATTGAATTGTATCTTATGTTGGTAATTTGTTGTTTTAAGTTACCATTGTCCATTTATACTAATACAGAGAATCGTCATTTGGATACATCATTAGATTAATCCTTAAATTCTCTTATTTGTGTTTGCAGTGCCTTGGTTAATTATATGCTAGTCGGTCAAAATTAAAATGATCTCCGACATACACGTATTGGCAAGTTTAGCCTGTCTGGGCACCCAACTCTATATAGCAGACCTAAATCCTTCACTTTATTGGGCAAACCACTGCTTGTGTGTAAATTCCTAGTTTATGTAATGCACATGGAAATAAAAGAATTTCTGATTCTGATTAATGCTAGTTATTGGCGACACTTTCAGGTCACAGTGTCGAGATTGAGATTTTGCGTGAATCTTGCTGGGAGGTATTATAATTTCTCTGCCACTGTATGGAGACCTTAAGAGTGACATTAGATGGACAAACCTGAGGGCAAACCTCCTGAAAGTTATGTTCAGATGTTTTACATACGCTGCACTAATCGGCAAGAAAACAACATCTTGGCAGCGTCGGAGACCTGGCGATGAGATTGCTGACATTTCTATTTTGTAGTTTCTTGCTGCTGTCCATGGGCCTTGATCCAGACTGTGAATGAGCATGCCTTGGGTGAAGCCCACCAAAACGTCTATCTGAACAGATTGTATATACAGCTACCCCACTTAGTGACTGCTCAGCCAAACCAAATAGCTGGTTGTTTGACAGGCTCTTTGGCTGCACAGAGAAATTTCCGAGGTCTTTTTTTGATGTCTCTAGAGCCCATGTTCGAATCACATAAATCTCTAGTACACATTCCCAAAATAGACGTAGCTGTTGCAAAATAACTTTGTTATGATAATGTGATACTGAATAAAAAAGACGCAATACTGTGATATCACACATTATCCCTATACTATCGTCGACTTTTTTGATGGTACTTGTAAATTACATTATTTTGATAAGAGCATTAAATGGTTACATTTGTATAAAATGGCTTTATAAATAAACATTGTTGCTGTTGCAGGAATGGATGGCCTAATACAGTAATAATGATAGTAATAGAGTTGGCATTAATAATTCAGCCATCAGGAGGAATTCAATCACTACTTTTTTTTTATGGTATCATATTTGTGTGGTGATGTGATGCAGACTATCCTGCGGTGTTTCTGCCTGCTGTCATCGCTCACACACTTTACATTGTCACTCAGAGCAAGTGTGTGCACGTACATGCACACTCATGCGTCACTGCATTAGTCACATTGTACCTACACCGGAACGCCCATGCACTCCCCGTGTTCTCTCAAATCCTTGCTGTTTAATACCTCGACACTTTTCTTTCCCCTGTTGATGCTGAAATTCTTTGTATTAGTTATCCATACTACTGCCGTAATATACAAAAATTGAAATCCCAGTTTGTGACTAAGAGGATATGAGTCACATTCTTCAGCGTTGCATCATGTTATTTCGTAGTAATAATTTTGTATTTTAAATGTGCTCTCGTCCCTGCTCTTGTTTGGAGCAAGCAGTGGCACCAAAGCTGCCCCCCTCCTTTTCTCCCCAATTGTATCTGGCCAATTACCCCACTCTTAGAGCCATCCCGGTCTCTGCTCCACCCCCTCTGCTGTTCTGGGAGGGCTACAGACTACCACAGGCTTCCTCCGATACATGTGGAGTCACCAGCCGCTTCTTTTCACCTGACAGTGAGGAGTTTTGCCAGGTGGACGTAGCACATGGGAGGATCACACTATTCCCCCCCAGTTCCCCCTCCCCTCTGAACAGGCGCCCCGACCGACTAGAGGAGGCGCTAGTACAGCGACCAGGACACACACCCACATCCACCACCCCACCCGCAGACCCGGCCAATTGTGTCTGTAGGGACGCCCGACCAAGCCGGAGGTAACACGGGGATTCAAACCAGCAATCCTCGTGTTAGTATGCAACGGAATCAACCGCTACGCTACCAGGACGCCCCAAAACCAAGCTGTTTTTCACTCAGAATTTGTGTAATGAACTGGTGTATTTTTGAGTAAGTGATATAGACCACGTATTTACTTCAGGTATGGGCTTCTATTGGATGATAAATCCCAGTGAAAACATTTATTCTAAACTTGGGCATTTCAAAGAGTCATGTAGCATCAGTGTAGTGTCATGGACATCCGTCACTGTTAGGTGTGATATAATGGTGTATTGCTGTATGTTTCATCATGCTAAAGACAGGATGAGCCCGGCACTGTGTTGGTGGTCCAGCATCAAGTGGTCTCAGTCATTATTGTTTAACTCTTCTTTATCTCTTTTTGTAGGCGTATTCCTCTGCTGTTTGTCAGACAGGGGACGGCTCATGTTGTTCACATGTGACCACTGCAGCACAGCGGCACCGAGGCCCCACAGTGTCACTGTCAGCCTGTCACTCAGTGTCTTTTTCGATTAAGACCAGACGTGTGTTCTGTTAGACGCGGCCCATCAAACACTGTTCTTCGATTGTATCTAAAAAACCAAAGAACAGTCACACATTTAAGCAGAAAATGATTTGCTTGAGTCTATAATTGGGAGTCATTAAATGGTCTTTCATAGAACAAAGACAATCAGAAAAGTGCTGTTCCAGTGCTGGTATCAGATTTAATGTCTCAGAACTAGCATCCATTATGAAAGATAATCTCCAGTTCTATTTGATGATTATTTTTAGCCCTGGGTTACACCATTACCAACCACCAGCCCACTTTTTTTTTTTTAATTTTCTTCTGCTGGATGTATTTCTTCACTGCTTGTCAGACACTTTCAGAGGACACTGGGACTTCATAATACTCTCAATCAGCTTTGTATGCTTCACTGGCTGCTGCCACTGCTGTCACTCATTTTAGGCTTCAGCTGAGAGCAACTCAGGACACCACCAAAATATTATCTTAATGACTGTAAGCAATAAGCAGCTTTTATTAGGCTGCTTTGGTTGCATCACTGATTGCCACCCCCATCACCCACTGATTTAAGCCTATAATCATGCCGTCATTAAATACTCGTATAGCCTACTAGTCTAGTAATATTTTAAACTAAATGTTCTCCCAAGTCCAAGTTGTGCATTTTTTAAAGTTAAGCAGATGTTTTTGGTACACGTTGTTTCCCATGGTACTTGGGTATCAAGGGACCTTAAGACAGGTCGGTCAGTTAGTCAAGCGTTATGCTTCACTCTTATAAATGTACACCACCAAACATGATGTTGATGCATTACAGCGAGAACGTCAAGTCCACGCCCTGTGGGAGTTACTGAAAAGTTTCTCTCTCGCTTCCTCTTTTCCCTTCAGACGCTGTCTTCAGCGGTGGTCCAGGTGTTCACGGCGGAGAGGAACTCAGGATGGAACAAGAAGTGCTGTGGGGTGGCCTGTCTGGTAAAGGACAACCCACAACGATCTTACTTCATCAGGGTCTTTGACATCAAGGTGGGTCCACACCAAACACAAGTCCTCCATGTAGACGATGGCACCCTTTTGGTGCATCTACAACAACAATAAACCTGGAACTGTTGCTTTGACAAAACATTGCATTGAATTTATGTCATTGTTGGGAATAAATCACATTTAAAAACAGAATACACCAGATCAGAGTGTTACTGATGCCCACAGATTTCAAAAACTAGGTAATAAAACATTGTTTTTGGACTATTCCACTCTTTGTTTTAATTAGACTATAAAAGAAACGGTATTGGTAGATTCAATGGCTCTGGCACAGGAATCACTGAGGTTTGTTGGAGGAAGGCGGATAAATTAGACACACTTTTGTACACGGCACACAATGGAAATAAACAGAAACAAGGCAACCCTTGTTTCTTGTGTATATCTCTGCTTAAAGTTTTTCTAAGATCTACAGCAAAACCCCATCTCTTCTCATGCCTGTCGCCCAAAGCATTAATTCCTCATTTAACATGCTCACCCCCATTTCTCCCACAGGAGGGTAAGACGACATTTGAACAGGAGCTGTACAATAACTTCTCCATCAACCTCTCCAGAGCCTACTTCATTACATTCGCCGGAGATGTGAGTTGCCCTTTGTGCTGCGTTTATTTCTCTTTGTCTACCTGATCCTCCATCCAGACAGGGCAGAGCTCAAAATAAGGTTGCACACTTGTCTTTGGTGGGTCTCAAACGCAACTAGTTTTTGGTAGCATTATGTTTTCATAAGCAAGGTTCTCTCCCCCCCATTTCTTTGTTTTGGTCCCTGTCTGCAAAAGTCTTGAAGAGTTGCTGGTCTACTTTATGTGCACCACAAGAGGTGACCAGAAGTGAGAGAAGTGTATGCTTTAAGCGGCTCTCTGGCAGTGTAGGAGCCCATGATGACAGAGGATGTGTATGCTTCAAAACATGGGGATTTAGACTCCTCCACCAACCTCTGGCTTTGGATGAAAGTTATTCATACCGAATGATTTGTGCGCCAAGTTTTATTTGCCCTGGAACCATAAAACCCTTTTCCTACAACGTTATCTTATAAAAAGATACGGTTGTGAATTTGAACATGAGGCTTTTCTATTTCCTAATTTACACACACCATGAGAAAACAATAATTTTCTCTGTTTAGGGATCCCTACAGTGATCACAATTAAGCCAGCTAGCTAGCCATCATGGGAACCGTGCTCTCGTTGTAGAAATTCTGCTTTTATCTCTTATCTTTTTCCCTTTCTCCCGACTTTTCAACTTTGTTTATTAAGTGAACATCTTAGCTGCTGGGTACAGTAGTTAAGATTTGCAGCAGACCATGAGGTACGAGAGACCACTGCAAATCATGGTGATAAGGCTAGAAATACTGTTGACTGTCAAAGCATTGGGAACATGGTGGAAAGTCCAAGTTGTAGTCATTTTTCACTTGTCATGGAATGACGTGAATGTATGGGAACATTTTCTATTTTTCATGAACCCAGCTCATAACTTTTTTGATCCTCTGCCCTATTGTCTGTGTAGTTATTATACTTTATGGGTACAGTGCCCTTTGTGAAATAAGTAAAATCGTGAGATTTCAAAAGTTTCAAAGTGAAATTTTCCCCTATACCATTGACTCAGTTTTGAACTCATCCCTCTCCCTGTGTTTGCGCGCGCGTGCATGTGTGTGCGTGTGCACGTGTGTGTTTTGTCTTTGTGCAATTGTGTTGATAGACATATCAGGTGGGTCTGAACTTTGCCAGCGAGGAGGAAGCCAAGCGTTTCCGTGCCCAAGTGACAGACCTGCTGGGGAGAAGACAAAGGAAAACGGGTACCTACTACTCTTATCCTCCTGCTCATACCTTCTGCCTTTACTCAGATCTACATACCTGCTTACTTACTTACCCTTTTTTACCTACCCTTAACTTCCTGCCCTCTCCTTTCTGCGTACCCACCATCCCTTTCTCTGTCCTACATTTCCTACTTCCTCCCATCCCTGCAAAAGGTGGCAAGTTTAGCACATTTTAAAAATTATATTTAAAAAAAAAAAGACATTCATGCTATCTCGAGTCAAAATATTTTACTGTGAGCCGTAATACATCGAGTATATTCAATGTATGGTGGCGGCATGGTGGCACAGTGGTTAGTGCGTTTGCCTCACAGCAACAAGGTCCTGGGTTCAAACCCCGGGGTTGTCCAACCTTGGGGGTTATCCCAGGTCATCCTCTGTGGGAAGTTTGCATATTCTGCCCGTGTCTGCGTGGGTTTCCTCCGGGTGCTCCGGTTTCCTCCCACACTTAAAAAGACATGTAGGTCAGGTGAATCAGCCGTACTAAATTGTCCCTAGGTGTGAATGTGTTGGCCCTGTGGATGGCCAGGCGGCCTGTCCAGGTTATCTCCTCGCCTGCCGTCTAATGACTACTGGGATAGGCTCCAGCATCCTGCAACCCCAATTGGGATAAGTGGCTTGGATAATGGATGGATATTCAATATATTGCCCACCCTAGCTTGACCAGTAAGGTATTTTGACTTGAAATATCCTAAAATGAGGATGACATGGATGGACAAAAGATAACATCAGATGCTAAACTTGTGACCATTTTGCAAAGCTCTACCGGAACAGGGCAAAACAGTCTGATCTTGATTTAGAAAAGCAAACAAATGTAAGGGGCACCTGAATAAGGTAATCTCGTAAGCAGTGTGAAATGTGTCTTGACTCATTGTTGAGTTTGATCTCTTAATCCACTTCAGATATAAAACCATAAAATGAGATTTAAAACCAGTCATATTAACTATAGTTTCCTTAACACTTAGCAGTTCGTAGCCGTTAACATGTCAGTATCAGTCATGTGTGCCACAAACATTCAGTTTTAACATATTGTACTCTTACTTGAGCAAAGTAAACATTAAAATGTTTGAAAAATGCTCAATTGTTCAGAACATATTTATATACAAATTTTGCCTGGTTCTGTTCAACACATCACCCTTGATTCCTCGCCTCGTGAGCTGACTCATAGGTATCTTAAGGCTGCTATGACCTAGCCTGGGAACCAGACGAATCTGAAAATGCTAATTAATCTGGCTCTTCTCAGTTAATTTTCAATTTCCATGTTATTATCAACGGGCACAGGCCAAAATGCTCCTGGATGCAGTTGGATAGTCCTACAACCAATCAGGGTAACGAAATGTGTGACGTAGCACTTAAACTTTTACCAAATCTTGTCAGAAGTACGGCAAACACATCTTCCTTATTAACAAAAGCTTTAAGTGCAGTTGTCTGTTATTCTTTTAGAGAAAATATACTGTCCAGTTAATTTAATACTGTCATGATTATGGATTCAACAGACTGTTCCACATCAGCGGCGGCCAACAAGCGCTCTTCTGTACAGCAGCCTTATTTTTTTTCCCCACCCACATTCTGGGAAGACCCGCCCCTACTCTACTCTGGCTAACCCCACCCTAACCTTAACCTTAACCAACCTAACCCAGAGGCATCGAGTACTAGCCAACCAGAGGCGGAGTTCCCGGAATGCAGGTGGTGGAAAAAAATCAGGCTTTACGTCATCGTATCAAACCCGCCCTATATTAGATAAACAGTTGTGATTGGAACAACCCGGGCCAGGTCGGCTGGAAATCTGTCTGTACGGGAGGGTGGCCAGATGTATAAGCCAGGGCAAATGTAAGACATGAGCTCGCAGATTCGTCTGGTTCTCAGGCTAGCTATGACCAGCAGCAAACTTGAAAATCTGTAACCATGTCTGTAAACACTCAGAAGTTCCAGCTCTTCAGAAAAAGAAAAAAGGTTTTTGCATTGTTGTCCTTGATCCTCACATAACTACCATGATGTATTTAATGATGGCTATAAGCATCATCTGAGGGAAAAAGTTCTGAACCCAGTGCTGCAACAAAGCCTTTCAGTCACATTGTGTCATATTGGATGCTCACATAGTTGTTTGTGTTAACTGACCTTTATGACCATTTTTATTCATAGTAGTTCCATTGTAGATGTAATTGGGAAGGGAAGTATTGTCTTCGCTCTCAGGGATTTTTTTGTTGTTATTCAGTTGCAAATACATGGTTTGCGTCCAGCACCAGAAGTAATGTTTTGGCACACTAACTGAGCCCACATCTCTCAGGACTCTTTCCTATAACGTGCATTCACCTTGGAAGAGATGAGCTGTGAATGTTTGTGGACATGGTGCAGACATGCGTAGCTCTGTCCACTCCATCTCCAAGTTGTGCAAGGCAAAATCCAGACTGGAAATCATCAGATGACTGTGCACACACACCTGTGTCATCACAGATTTAAATCACCATTGAGCCACAAACTTGTAATTGCAATCCAGTTTTAAGATTTGCATTGCCATGTTTGCTTGATTGAAACCGATCCCGACCCCGTCTTCCTCTTCAGTGGGTCGTTTCCTGACCCTCCTGATTGCATTGTTGTCTGTTGTCTTTCTCCCTAGCCCGCTGCATTGGGCTGCTAATCTTGGCTTTAAGGCTGCTACTCTTTGGCACTCGGCCACAGTTAAACTCAAGCCATCTGTACTTTGATTAGCGCGTACTTGTGTGTGTGTGTGTGTGTGTGTGTGTGTGTGTGTGTGTGTGTGTGTGTGTGTGTGTCTACTGGCTTTGCAGAGTAATCCCCCTATTTTCACAGCAGGCTTTGTAATTATCTCAAATCTAACCATCCTTCACCTCCTCTTTGACCAAGTCACTAATGTGCATTTGTATAATGGCTGGAAACAACTCCACAATAGGGGGAGGCATGTGTTTTGCCTTCTCCAAGGAGGGGGTTGATTTGTGTGTGTGTGTGTGTGTGTGTGTGTGTGTGTGTGTGTGTGTGTGTGTGTGTGTGTGTGTGTGTGTGTGTGTGTGTGTATGCGCGTGCATTTTTTTTTTTTAATTCTTCACGCTAACACACAATTCTTGCTTGCTGATCATTCCACACTAGCACAGTCCCGCCAAGCCCTGCGTTTCAAAATCAGTAAACCTACTGGGACAACCTGTGAGCTGATCCACTCAACATATTCCCTTTTCACTAACACCAACATCTCTCAGATGAGTGCAGTAATGTAATGTTATCACTTGTCTGTTCACAGAAAAGAGACGCGAGCCTCCAAATGGTATGTTTTCCCATGTCTGTGTCATATGCAGTAACTGTAGAATAGTGTGAACTCAGCATCTCACCCGTGTCAGGTAGTATTCGTAAACAAGTCATGTTTTGATTTGAACAATATGATGTGCCGGATGGGTGGAGCTTTGTGCCAAGTGTATCTGCAATGGTGCTTGGTGAGAAAAAGTACACTGAATTTACTGTTGTGCTTTCTTGTCATTACCTAAACCTTGAGGTATTGTGTTTTTCTTGTGTCACAAACCACACCCATCAGTCACCTATGGATAACTGACTTAAAAGTTAATACAATTTTCATTTTATTTATTTACAAATACTACTTGACCCAGGTTAACATGGATTTTTTTTTAAACATGAAAAATTTCAGATTATCTTTGACCCTTGATCTGATAATGGGAGTTTCTACAAGAGTATTAAAATGCCTCTCATCGTGATTTCATCAACAGCTGTCGGAGAACATTTGCAGTCACATGTGTCAGTGAAACAAGATGTCCATACTGTTAACTTATGTCCTCTCTACTAATGGTGTTGATAAAACGTTGAGCCCATACTCATATGTCAAGATCTCGGGGTTAATCTGTAGAAAGTAGGAGCATATGATTTATAACCCGGCCTGAACTTGAACCTCAAATGTCTCTCTCTCTCTCTCGCTCTCTCTCTCTCACTCGCTCTCTCTCTCGCTCTCTCTGTCTCTCTCTCTCTGTCTCGCTCTGTGTGTGTGTGTGTGTGTGTGTGTGTGTGTGTGTGTGTGTGTGTGTCTCACTCTCTCTGTGTCTCTGTCTCTCTCTCTCTGTCTCGCTCTGTGTGTGTGTGTGTGTGTGTGTGTGTGTGTGTGTGTGTGTGTGTGTGTGTGTGTGTGTGTGTGTGTGTGTGTGTGTCTCACTCTCTCTGTGTCTCTGTCTCTCTCTCACTGTGTGTGTCTCTCTGTGCCTCTGTCTCCCGCTCTGTGTGTGTGTCTCTCTCACCTGCTCTCTGTCTGTGTGTGTCTCTGGCTGTCTGTGTGTGTCTCTCTGTCTCGCGCTCTGTGTGTATGTGTCTCTCACTTGCTCTGTCTCTCTCTCTCTCTCTCTCTCTCTCTCTCTCTCTGTATGTGTGTGTGTCTCACTCGCTCTCTGTCTCTGTGTCTCTCACTCGCTCTGTGTGTGTGTGTCTCTCACTCGCTCTCTGTCTCTTTCTCTCTCTCGCTGTGTGTGTGTCTCTCTCAGTCTGTCACTCTCTCACTCACATGTACATCAGAGGTGATATTCCCAGACCACCCCTGCATAGACTATACTTTAATTATAAAGGGGATTAGAAACTACGTGATGATGGAGCAGCGTGGAAAGGGAGCGCTAGCTAACCCTCCGTGAGATAAACGCGTCTCTCACCTACTCTCACAGACACACACCCTGTGTAAGAACACACTGATTCTGTGTGGAGAAATGCATCAAGAGTTAAGAGATTAGCAAATGGTGAAACTTTAAAAGGTCGATTGTGCAGGTGCAAGGAAAAAGCCCGGAGGGGGCTTTTAAAAAGATTAAAATTCAATCTAACATTTTTGTTTTACAAATCACGTAGTCTTCGCTGTTTCTACCATGATGGCTGTACTGGTGATGACACAGATGACCAGAACACCGTTCTGATACAGAATGGCAACCAAGCTGGTAGTAAAAGTAAACGGCAGAAGCAATCAAAGCAAGCTAAGAAATAAAAAGGCAAGATAAGGACATAAAAGCATGAAGGGAGATTTAAAAAGAGTGGAAGGTCATCTTATTATAAAACAAGTCTCAAAAACTGAGTTTCAGCAGTGCGATTTAAAAGACGGTATAGCTTTAGCCCATCTAATTTAGGCACACAGGGAAATCTGCAAATACCTTCTGACGTTATCTGGCAGAGATTATACTTCTGGGCTTTTATCAGAAGGTGCAGCTTTATTCTTCTCCCCCCACAGAGCTTCCCGTGGCTTCTCTGTGCCATATTACAGTCCTGTCATTAATGCCCAGGACGGAGGCAAATGCTCTTCAGAAATGGTCTCTGATCAAACGGGGTGCTGACGTAGAATGATGCCAGCAGTCAAATGCAAGAGTGAGCTAACATTTTGGGTGTGAAGCTTCAAAAGGATCCAATCCTATGCTTTTTTTTAGTTGACAACAGACATTTTTTTCTGTCAGTCAGATTCTCTGTTAGAGATGTTCTTGAATATGTGGAACTAAAGGGGGAGAGCTTTTTTCTCCCCAGTTGTACTTTAGCCAATTACCCCACTCTTCCAAGCCGTCACGGTCACTGCTCCACCCCCTCTGCTGATCCGGGGAGGGCTGCAGACTACAACGTGCCTCCTCCGTTACACGTGGAGTCGCCGGTCGCTTCTTTTCACCTGACGGTGAGGCGTTTCGCCAGGGGGACGTAGCGCGTGGGGAGGTCACGCTATTCCCCCCAGTTCCCCCTCCCCCTCGATCAGGCGCCCCAACCGACCAGAGGAGGCGCTAGTGCAGCGACCAAGACACAAACCCACATTCGGCTTCCCATTAGCAGACATGGCCAGTTGTGTCTGTAGGGACACCCAACCAAGCCAGAGGTAACACGGGGATTCGAACGGGGATCCCCGTGTTGGTAGGCAACGGAATAGACTGCTATGCCGTCCAGACGCCCATACTTGTAGTTAGTTGAAACTACGGTATAAGTTGACAGTGCTGTTTACATATTTTTGTGTATGTGTGTGCACACTTCCACATGTCTAGTGGTTTTCAGCAAACGGCACAGATCAACACAGCTGACTTGTAAATATTTGTGTTATTTGTGTGTGTCCCTTTCACATTAGTTTTTCCATTAGAAGGGTGACACATTTACTTTTTAAGTATTAAGTTGCTGCCCTCATCCAG
The DNA here is from genome assembly GCF_029633865.1 of Lampris incognitus. Classification (NCBI taxonomy): domain Eukaryota; kingdom Metazoa; phylum Chordata; class Actinopteri; order Lampriformes; family Lampridae; genus Lampris; species Lampris incognitus. The sequence goes on along the minus strand of NC_079213.1, from coordinate 15,313,570 downwards.
AGCAAGCTGACAGTGCAGGCGAATTGATGTTTACGCTGCTTATCCCCCATGTGGTCAAACACAGCCGGCATACTTGATGCCTACTATAACTGCCTTATAACCCAGTGTCTTTCACCATGTCATTTTGGCCCCGTTTTACCTGATTTTGTGTACAGCTATGGCGTTGTGTTCTTGTTGCATAAGTCACTGTAAATAAGCCATTGCATAAACCGTTTTAGCAAATGTTTGTGTTGTGATTTGCTGATACTTCAGGCATCATTACCGATCCGATGACTGTGTGTGGCTGATAATGCCAGCGTCTTTACAGTGTACATAGTAGACACGTTATAATGAGGCTGGTTTAAAAAAATATATACACTTAGAAGTGACAATCAGAAATTGAGAGAAGGGATGCTATATCAAGCCTGATTTGTGTGTCCATGACAAGTATTGGTGCTTGTATGTATCCCTGTGGCTTTTTTAGCACAGTAAGTGCCTGTGATTGTGTCATGTCATGTCGTGTTTCACTCAAACTTAAATGTTTGTTTGTCAGTCGCTTGACTTCACATAGAACATTATTTGAGGATCCTTATCCCATAGACATACATCTCTCTAATTCCTTTCTATACTTACCTCTCACCCTGCCTCTCTTCTCTCCCTCTCTATCCCTCTTCTTTCTCTGTTACTTCAGATCTTCACTGTCCAACAGGGTTCCTTCCCTCCAACCAACTCCAGTCACATCCTCCCTTCTCTTCTTCTGCCTCCTTGCCCTCTCCTACCCTTTCCACCCTGTATTCTCTTTCTTTTCTTTTCCTGTCCTGTTTCTCCCCCAGCAGTCTTCTCCCTTCATCTCCCCCTCTGGCTTGCTGACTCTGTCTTGCTCATTCTCTCTCTCCTCTCATACAGATACATCATGCTTTAAAACCCCCAGAGATTATCATAGGATTAAACTTGGATGGGTTTTAATGGTTACGTAAAATCCAGCAACAGAATAATTTGCTTGGATTAGAGCCGTTTTTGTGTGTGCGTGCGTACTTGTGCTTGTGTGCCTACATGCATGTTTTGTTTTTGGTTTTTTTTTTTGCTTGTTTGTTTTGGTGAGGATGGGAGGAGAAATTCGTGGAGGTGGGGGGAGAGTCAAAGATTTGGACCCAATCAGAGGCTGGCAGTCTGGCTGTGCACCCACAGAGATGGAAAGAAAGAGGTATAGATGATAACTGACACAATGAGAGACAAACCGACAGTCCATCAGACTGAGGGACAAGGCTCAGAAACGGCAAGAAACACTGGGTAAAATGGCAGAGAAAAACAGACATTGAAGGAATGGAAGAGGAAGGGATGACTCCTTAAATGTCCTTGGCAGGTTCACTGCTGCACTCAAAAGAGCTGAGCCCTTTTGTATGGCATTACCTTCTGTTTTAGATGCTACGCTCTTCTCTTTTGCTTTCTTGGATTTCTGCTTCCAGCTCAGACAGCCGGCCTGGGAATTAGTGCACCAACTGTCAAATGATGAAATATTTTGGAGTGACGTAGACCATAAATGTTGGTTTGAATTGTTTATCAGGATTTGGCCCTTTTTTGGAAGCGGTGTTCTGGTTGTGTGTTGGCACTGTGGGTGCTTTAGGGCTGTTGGTCCACCAGCTATGTCAGAGGCCTTGCGTTAAACTTGAAAGAAGACTGCATATGGATTTCGCCTTTTCTTCTTCTCAGACAGACAGATCAAGGCAGGTGTGTCCTTCTTCTCTTGGTTCCTGGTAAGCCAGTGGTCTTTACCCGGGTGAGATTTCTTTGCGCAACTCATAAAGTCGACCCTCTCAAATTCAAACTTTTACACCAGCGTTAGTATCTTTTGGTTTTGACTCGCACCTCTGGGTACCAAAATTTGTATCTTGCTCGTTTGGTGTCCGACTCTGGCTTTGTCCGACCTTGATTTCACCATACTGCCCATGCCTGCTCAGCATCTACAATGATGTTCTGTACCACCTTCCTGTCGGCTCCGTCCGAGGACTTGGGGTGCGATTGTGGAGGAGGAGGTGGTGGTGCGGGGCCAGGGGGCTGCCTGTCCTCCTTGCACTGCCTGGTTCTCCCCCAGGAGGAACTCTACCTGCCTCTCTCCGACCCCGATGCACGGCTCTCCCTCCGCCATGGGAATCAAACTTGCAGCATGGTAGGGAAGATGCTGCTGGACGTCAATATGACCACCAGCGGAGTCAGAGGGAGTTCAGGGGACAGGGGGAGTAGACTGCGGAGCCGATCAGCCTCACCTTCACCCAGAAAATGCCCCAAGAGCCTCTGCAGGGGGGGTCACAAAGGTATGTTGTTTAGATGAGGCACTTGGTGAGAATCGTCTGTGATAGTTCAGCCTGTTGGAAGACCACTGCACTTAGACTGCTCCATGTGTTGTCCTCTACGGGGTATATTTTATGGACGAAAGCACGTAACGGCAGTTTCTGTTTTCAGTATTTGTAATAACAGTTGATTGCATGTGTGGATGAGCCACCCTCAGTGTTATAGTTCTGTAGTCATGGCTTATTGGGCTGCATTTGTCTTTTCCATGTTTGCTTGAAGCGTATATGCATCCTTGGAATAAAAAGGAGAAATGTCAAAATCGCTTTACAGGAGCACGCTGTGTTATATGTATAATTAGGAGTAAAACATGATACATGAAAGCTTACCTTTCCACTTGTCAGCAGAGAATAATGTGGAATAGAAAGATGTCAGTAGTTTAGCTTACATCTTGATCTCCCTCTGTCCACATTTAAATGGTTATTTTCATAGATTTGTCATGCAGTTAAGTCTTGTGTTTGTGAACTGTGTGGAAAATGACATGTCCGCTTCTTGAAACACATACCCTCTTACCTATGCTGATTTAATCCTATAAAAATTAGGTGTACCCTTGGCCATTTATCTGTGTAATAAATTTGAATAAGGGACAATCATTCTTTTTATAACTTGAGGATATGTATTTTGTGTGGAGTGTGTTGATATGGATGTCTTCATTTGTCATCAGCTCAGGGTCCTCACTATTTTTCATTAAATTCAGATGATCAGAGAGGCAGAAATGACATGACGCTGAAATAATTCCACGCACTACCTCAGTCCTCATTTCCCTCTCATAAACCCCCAAAACTAATTCCAATCCCTTCCAAACCAAGCACTGAAATCTGCAGTAGTCATTATGTTTAGGATTATGTAACAGAAGAAAATCCTTTGTCCCAGGCAGACCCCACACTAACTTGTGTCCTGTTATCAGTCATTGAAACCAGTCGCATTTCCCCAGCACATAAATGTTACGAAACTAGTTGCAAACTGGTATCCCAGGTTGACAATTTTAAAAATGCTTTACACCGAGGTAAAATAATCCATGATGTCACAAAGAAGTAAGAGATTTCTTTCCACTGTGGTGTTGATGTAAAGATGGCCACTGTTGATAGTGGTATACTTTCTTATCATCAAACCAACCCACAATCTTCCCTGGCTTCAGTAATGTGGGGTGGCTTTGGCTTTAATATGTATGATGCTCTCTTGTGCCACATTTCTGAAAACTGTATTCGTAATGCTCTTTTCACCCTCAAGGCCCCTCATTGCCCATGGCCACAGTTGACATTAAGAACCCGGAGATCAACAACGTGCAGCGCTACCACAACAACTCTCAGGTCAACAACATTGTGCATTCCTCCTTCCCCAAGAAGGAGAAGAAGGTGAAGGGGAAGAAGAAAAGATTGACCAAGGCAGACATCGGTACACCAAGCAACTTCCAGTGAGTCACCTGGCATTAGTTTAACAAGACTGGATTCAGTTAGATTGATTTATTGAGCTCTTTATCTCCTAAAAGAAACGATTTTTCAGTTTAAATAGAGGGGTGCAGTGTATGTAAAAAAAAAAAAAGAGAGAAAAAAAAGGTCTGCATGCTCAGTTATCTGCTTCTTTGTTTTCAGTCAGTTCTGTGTATAATTGCCCTAATGGAGAAACTTGGTTTTCAGACTGGGTTGATTTAAAGGATAGCTATTGCTAAATATGGGTGGTGCAGTGGTTAGTGCGGTCGCCTCACAGCAAGAAGGTCCTGGGTTCGAGTCCCGGGGTTGTCCAACCTTGGGGGCCGTCCTCTGTGTGGAGTTTACATGTTCTCCCTGTGTCTGCGTGGGTTTCCTTCGGGTGCTCCGGTTTCCTCCCACAGTCCAAAGACATGCAGGTCAGGTGATTCGGCCATACTAAATTGTCCCTAGGTGTGAATGTGTGTGTGTGTGTGTTTGTTGGCCCTGTGATGGACTGGCAGCCTGTCCGGGGTGTCTCCCCGCCTGCCGCCCAGTGACTGCTGGGATAGGCTCCAGCATCCCCACGACCCTGAGTAGGATAAGCGGTTTGAATAATGGATGGATGGATATTGCTAAATATATATAAGCAAGCACAAAAAATCAACAGTTACAGTTTAACATTTTTAAAAGCCCACATGTCACAGAGAAAGAGGCTGAAGGAGGAAAGTGTAGTGAAAGTTAATTTAAGTTTAAAGACTTTTTTTCAAACCATTATTTATAGAGGGGTGCAGACTCTCATTGCTATCACCTGCCCTGTGCAGCTGCAGCCATCGAGTGTTTATCACCATGCAGCCTTGCTGAAAGCAAATTGGGGTTAAATACCCTGACCAAGGGCACTTCGAGGGAAGCTGCAAAGGGAGGCAAGAGCATTTCTGGTTCACTTTCCGTAAGGGAAATTTTCCAGCATGTTGGGGAATTTGTACCAGGATTTTTCAGATCGCAAACCCACTGCTCCCAAATTGTATCCCACAACCTTAAAACACAACCCAGGTAGTTGGAGTCCACATGTCTCGGCAGGATAGGAGTGACCTAAAGTCTACTCATGCTGCTGTGTGTTCACACCCAGATCACAACCTTTGATTTATGTCCCCACCTTTGTGAACTTGTAAATGACATTGCTGTGAAGCCTATTAATCTCTCCTGACTTGTGTACTGTTTAAACAGGTGATGTCCAGGTCAGCTGCTTCACACATTTACCTGACAGATCTTAAAAACTCCTTCTCTGGCTTTTACCAAAATCCACAGTATGCTAGATATAGAAAGGACAGGAAACAGTGCACATTCACTTTAATATTAAAATCCTGTCCGTCTTCTGTCCGTGCCACCTCTTAGTCATCAGTGAAGATTTACCCACATCTTTTACAAATGGTATTATTCATCCTTTCCTCTATTTCTACTTGTCTAGCGAAGAGATAAGTAGAAATAGAAGTGAGAAGGCTCTGAAAGCCATTCGGTTCAGGGATTATTGAGGATATGAAGATGTCCAAGTTCAGTGCTGAGGTAAGAGGGGATATGCAGGGTGATAAAGGGGGAAAATTACTCAATTATACAGCAATCAGCCAAAACATTAAAACCACTGACAGGTAAGTAAATAACTTTATCTTGTTACAATGGCAACAGTCAAGGGGGTGGGATATATTGGGCAGCAAGTGAACAGGTCAGTTCTTGAAGTTGATGTGTTGGAAGCAGGAAAAATGGGCAAGCGTGAGGATCTGAGCAACTTTGACAAGGACAATATTGTGATGGCTGGATGACTGGGTCAAAGCATCTCTAAAACGGCAGGTCTTTTGGGGTTTTTCCTGGTATACAGTGGTCAGTACCTACAAAAAGTGGTCCAAGGAAGGACAACTGGTGAACCAGCGACAAGGTCATGGATGCCCAAGGCTCATTGATGCATGTGGGGAGTGAAGGCTAGCCCGCCTGGTCCGATCCCACAGAAGAGCTGCTGTAGCTCAAATTGCTGAAAAGATAATGGTGACTATGATAGACAGGTGTAAGGGAAACGTTGGATCCTGGCATTCATGTCAATGTTTCTTTGACACGTACCACCCACTTTAACATTGTTGCAGACCAGGTACATCACTTCATGGCAGCGGTATTCCCTGATGGCAGGATAATGTGCCCTGCCACACAGCAGAAAAATTGTTCAGGAATGGTTTGAGCAACATGACAAAGAGTTCAGGGTGTTGCCTTTGCCTCCAAGTTCCCCAGATCTCAATCCGATCAAGCATCTGTGCTGGAAAAACAAGTCCTGTCCATGTAGGCCCAACTCCCAATTTACAGGACTTAAAGGATCTGCTGCTAATGTCTTTGTGCCAGACACCAGGACACCTTTAGAGGTCTTCTGGAGTCCATGCCTCAACAGGTCAAAGCTGTTTTGGCGGCATGAGGGGGACCTACACAATATTAGGCAGGTGGTTTTAAACGTTTTGGCTGATCTGTGTTTACACCTCACTAATTCCAGAAATTGTGAGGGGGAAAAACTGCACTCAACTACCCCCATCCCACTTCCAATATATTATTTAATATGTTAAAAGACATGCAGCATGTGTGATACAGGTCAGGAAGTCTAGCCTATATATGTCTCCCTCTGATCCAGAATCTGGGGTAGGAAGTATTAATCCAGGCTATTTTTTCATTCAGTATCTAATCTGGTGGAGTGTACATGAATAGCATGAATTGATCACGTGATGATAATGTGAGCTGCTCTTCAGGAACGGGGTCAATGGCAGTGTAGTCATATGGATAGTAATGGGCCATCTGGGTTAGCTATCTGAATACTTTCTGGCATCACATCAAGTCTCACTGTTTTGCAGTCCATCGTCCCCAGAGATAACCCATTAGAGAGTTGACGCAGTTTACAAATTGACACAGGCTTGCATCTTGATAAACACAAACTACCAGAAAATATACAAAAGTGTTAAGATTATGCTCCCTGACAACCTAAAATTGGAAATAATTCACTAACAGAAACACTGGTCAAGGTAGATAAAAATGAGATGATGGGTCTGGATTGTTTTTAGAAACCTGCAGTGAATGTATTGAATTTTGTGGTTTATGATGAATGCGAAATGGTAACCCACCATTAAGAAAGGGTATAATAGATGGCACTGGTCCTCTTGCTTCTCTGTTGATGGTTTCACTCCTGCTGTCCCGATTCTAATCCCTTTGTCTTCATCTTCATGATCATCTACTTCTTTAACTTATCATTATTGATATTGTCCTTGACCCACACACATCCTGATCAAGTTACACTTTTAGGGCATTTGAGTGACCCTTAATCACCTTGGTATTGCAAGATGAGTGGTAAATGCTGCATTCATCCCTGTAAAGCTGAAGTCAGTTTTATTTCTCTCCTCCTTGACTCTTCTGCTTTTTTATTCTTTTTAAAATTTACCATCCACCTCTGTCTCAATTGCACCTGTTCTCTCTCTCTCTCTCTCTCTCTCTCTCTCTCTCTCTCTCTCTCTCTCTCTCTCTGTCTGTCTGTGTGTCTCTCTCTCTCTGACTGTCTCTCTCTCTGTCTCAGGCACATTGGACATGTAGGATGGGATCCAAACACAGGCTTTGATGTAAGTACAGAACCCACAAAATGTATATAATGTTGATGAGTATGATTTCCCATGGTGGAGTACGTGATACAGGCACATGTGACCGTGGGACCGATCTTCCTCCGCCGCTCATCCTCACGACTCGGCCAAGAGGCTGTGATTTTCTGTTTGTCAATCAGTCTGACATCCCTCTCAGAGACAGATGTTACAAATTCAGCAGAGACAGAAATTACAAATTCAATAACAGCTCAGAAATATTAAGCCTTGCTGCGTAACCAAGTCATCAGCAGGGTTACACAAGTGTGTGTGTGGGGGGGGGGGGGGTGGAATCAGGATCTGCATAATCCACCGACTCATACCCAAAAAAAAGCATCATAAGTAATTATGCTGGATGTTGGGTGTATGACATCATACAGATCAGGGAGCTCATCCGACCCTGGCGCTCATGGAAATGGAAAAAGATGAAATTCAGATTATTTGGTTTGCTTTCAAGGATGTATACAGTTATAAAGGTGGGTTGTTTTTTTTTTTGCCACAAAGCTCACCCACCTATCAGGCTACTGCTGAAGTAGGAACAAATTATGCAAGCAGCATGTGTCTATAACGTCCAGTTCAGACAGACAGCAGTCAAAAAAGCATTGTTTAGGATGAATGAATAATAAAGTAAATGAATTGACAGATAAATAAATGAAGGAGTTAAAGGAGTCGTGCATATTTAACCCATAACAGAAATGACTTAACATTCTTTAAGCGGTACTGCTACTGTCGTCCTCAACAGTAGTTTGGAAATAGCTGCAGGGTACATTCTCGATGGGAGGGGCATGTATAGTTACTGCTGTATCAGTGTGAACTATTTAGTCATGAGCTCATTACAAAAAGACCCTGGGCTGGGAGTGGGAAAGGATTTGAATATATTATACGGAAAGATCAAAATCACTTCCTACTTTGACTTGAGTGCAGTTAACAAGAATTTGCATTTACCAAGAATTGGCATCTGTGCATAGATGTATGAACAGCTAACTGATAACACACACTGACTCCCTTTTAATGGGGATGAAACAATGTCTCAGTGCAAGCAGGTCCCCAAACAACATTCTTTTTGTAAACCTATGGAAACGTATCAGGAAACATTTGGATAGACTTTTTTTTAAACCTGTATTTGACTTTGGCTTCTTTTGCTTGATCATCTCTGCTGATGCCACTGTGCAATATCACACATGTAAATGTTTTCACGGGCAGGAATTGTGCGACAAATATTTATTCAAGCCCTTTCTGGCCTTGTTTGGACCTGTATTTGAAAGTAGGTTAATGACTCCTTAATTCTCTCCAGGTGCCAAGCTGGTAGTATTACCCAAACACCACCAGGGGGCATCATAAGGGCTGGCTGTAGCACTGGGGTTCTGTCTCTCAGCATTCCTAAAGGGTTTTCTCAGTTAATACTTAATTATTCAACTTGGATTTCAGAGATTTTCAACATATATATATTATATTATATTATATTAGAGATTATTCAGCACAGCTTTATTTCATTATTCGTTCTTTAATGATCCATTTGTGCACAAACAACAATCAGAATCAGAATACTTTTTCATCCCTGAGGGGAAATTGGGAAACAAGCACAAAGGGGCTCCTGTCGAGCAGGGGTTTTCAAAGTTTAACACAGCGAGTCTCCATTCGGAGAACATCAAGTCACCGGGGCCTCCCCCGTTTTAATAGAAGGCATAATAATAATGATTAATAATCCACTCTGTTTTAAAATAAAGGGTTGCAACCATAAAGCGTTTGAAAATGTTTATTTTGAACATTCAGTCCTAATACAAGCGCCCACATTTTAATAAAGATCAATAAAAGTGGTTAAGAATTATAGGTCAGTGCCTATTCGTGCATATTTCTGAAGTTAAAAGAAAAAAAGAAAACTGGACACATATCCGCCACCTTTTAACGAAACAGAACGGAGAACATGAAAATGTACACAACCCATTAGTGCACAACGCTGCTTCCCGACACCATGTGTAAGGGCTTAACCTGACCTTTTAAGTAAAGTTTAAAACGTGTCCTAGGAAAAATACATTGTTCACTCTTTATACCTCCTTACACCCGGTCACATTGTCATACTTTCTGCTAGATTTGGATGATTTCTTGTATTTCCCTGCATTTTTTTCCACGCCTTCCATGTAAATCTTTAGCGCCCCCCAGGGGAGGCAGGCCTCACACTTTGAAAACCACTGGCGGCCTGTCCAGGGTGTCTCCCCGCCTGCCGCCCAATGACTGCTGGGATAGGCTCCAGCATCCCCGCGACCCTGAGAGCAGGATAAGCAGTTTGGATAATGGATGGATGGAGGAAAGGAGAGAGATGCGGGGATAGTTCTGTCAGCCGGACATCATCTCTTGCTCTCTTGACTGTTTTAACCAACAAGCCCAAGCTGATGACCAGTACAGACACTACCTGTCATTTGAAAGTTCAACTCAGAGCATCACTCTTACATTGCCAGTGTTAGCAGTTACCTTGCCATCCATATTAAAAACTATATGCTTGCATCGATGGGACCAACAGGTGACATTTCTCCCAACATTTTCCTCCCCCCTGCAGCTGAATAACCTGGATCCTGAGCTGAAGAACCTGTTTGATATGTGTGGCATCTCAGAGGCTCAGCTTAAGGACAAGGAGACGTCTAAGGTCATCTACGAATTCATCGAGAGAAAGGGAGGCGTGGAGGCCATCAAAAACGAGCTACGAAGACAAGGTGAGGAAGAGGGAATTCACTGGGGGTGTGACGCCACGCAGATGCTGTTATATTTTTTGCTGTGGCTGGTAAGGCTGCCTACCCCACCAGCCAGTTTTTGCAGACAACTGGCCATCTTTCTGAAGTCTTACTTTCATGTTTATAAAGTGTTTATACAGTAATCAGAGTTACAGATGGTTAGTAGCCGATACAACAGTGAGACTAAAAGATGAGCTCTGTAATCCCTGTGACCTGTAGACAAAAGGTTCATTTATTGCCCTTGGGTTTTTTTTTGTTGTTGTTTTTGTTTTGTTTTTTTCTCAACCAAAACCTGATTCCGATGAAACACATTGATCAGGATTTCACCTATTACCCCATTCATCAAAGGAGTGAAACATTTGTGAAAATGGCTTGTGGGAAATGGGGTTCAGAATGGAGGAGGTTGTCCTCATTAAGGCAGAATGTTAGACATGAGGGCAGCTTTGCCTCAAGCTGTTGCTCCATATTAATCGATGCCACTTCTACTAGTTTTCATGAGGTGGCTTGTTGTAACATTGTGTCTAATGCTGGTTCACAGTCCCTACAACCGTTTTGTGTGTCTGTGAGCGAGTGCGTGCATACGTGTGTATGTCTGAATGTGTTTGTATTTCACGTTGTATTTCAGTGTGAAACATTTTGAATGTGAGGGGGGAAATCAAATGTTTTTGAGAATTTGAAAGGTTTTGATTGCTGGACAAGGTTGACATGACCAGATGTAATAGTCACTATAAAACCAGTGTATAATCGTTATCTTAATAATTTGGTTTGTCCCTAGATCCTCCCAGGTGGATTGGTAGGTATCGGTATCGATGCATGAATCTGCTGTGGCAGCTCTCCGTTGTGCACATACAAGCGTGTTTGTTTGACCTAAGAAGTCACTCATCGTTTTGTTTTTTTGCTGTAGTTCGTAGTGGTTTCACAATTATTGGATTTACAGAAACTCAGGTTCCTTCCAGATATCTGATTATTTGCTGTCATGTAGTTATGTGCGCTCTATTGTGCTGGCTAAACAAAGAGGGTCATTCTTGATTTAGAAGAGTAACATAAAATGAGGCTGCCCCCAGTGGTTGATGTGGTAACTGCATGGTGTGATGCTTTTCAACGTGTAGTGGAAAGATGAGAACTGGGACTGAAGCATTGGTGTGAGCTGCCTTGTGTGGCTGTGGTAATTTTCCTTCTTTCTTCTTCTGATCATTTTCTGTACTCTCACTTCCAGCCCCTCCACCCCCTCCTTCCAGAGGAGGCCCTCCTCCCCCACCCCCGCACCATGTCTCTGCTCCCCCTCCTCCTCCTCCTGCACGGGGCAGGGGAGCACCACCACCCCCTCCACCCTCCAGAGCACCAACCTCCGCACCCCCACCTCCACCTCCTTCCCGGCCAGGCATGTCTGCTCCCCCGCCGCCCCCGCCCAGCCGGGGATCTCTCCCTCCTCCCCCTCCCCCAGCCCATGCCTCCCTGCCCGTGGCACCTCCCCCTCCCCCTCCTCCTCCCTCCTCAGCCCCATCCGGTGGCGGGGCACCACCGCCTCCACCTCCCCCGCCCCCACCTCCAGGTCCTCCTCCTCCGGCGCCTCCCCCACTCCCGGAGGCCAACGGAGGGGACAGTGGATCGCCTCCAGGCAGCGGGGGTAAGTCGGCGCTGCTGAGCCAGATCCGAGAGGGCACTCAGCTGAAGAAGGTGGAGCAGAAGGAGAGGCCTGTGTCCTCCACCGGCAGGGACGCCCTCCTGGACCAAATCCGACAAGGCATCCAACTCAAAACAGTGAGTATTTATACCTAACCCCACCCCCCCAACCTCACTGTGGACACGCATCCAAAAAATACATTGAGTAGTGGTGGGAACTTGATGTGTTAAGATCTGTGTTGTAGTGATGATGAGCCTCGCCACCATGAAGTACCACTTGGTGAGGTACTTCTAACTTTGGCTCCTTCTGCCCGTATCTTTGCAGAGGGATGATACTCAAGAGTCAGCTCCCTCGACCCCAGCCCCCTCGGCAGGCATCGTAGGGGCACTAATGGAGGTGATGCAGAAAAGGAGCAAGGCCATTCACTCCTCAGGTAAACACACACACACACACACACACACACACACACACACACACACACACACACACACACAGTGTAAATCTGCGCTACTGGCTTATATTTCAGTTTTTAGTCCATCGTTTACCACATTGCTACTCTTGTGAGTATATCTGGAGTAACATCCATTGGGGCTCACACATTCAGTGGACTAAGTAATTGGACAGTGGAGTGAATATTTAGTGTTTTTTCGTTTTTAACCAATAACATTTTATAACTGAGGGAAGAAAGGCAAAAATATTGACGGAAAGAAAAAACTAATTTGACCCAACTGTCCCAACACATTTTGCCTTGACTCTATACACAGAGAAAGATTTACGTACTCCATATTCAAGTCTCTTATAAGGTGACTTGTCAGGTTCATCAGTTGTTTTAACGTCATCCAGATTTAATCCACAAGTTCATCATGTCACGTTTCTTGCCACAGAGTCCATTGCTTCTTTGTAAATGTACTTCCATTCTCTCCCTCAGATGAGGATGATGATGATGAAGAAGATGAAGACTTTGAGGATGATGATGAATGGGACGACTAGCTGTCTTCCTCCCCCCGATCCCCCCCACCGGATGATTATGACACTAAATTGCTACGTTCTAAACAAAAAAATCTCTAAATTCAAATTATAAATGTAAATGTTTATCGACTTGCTGTATATTTTTGTTGCCTTTCTGCTTTTTTTTTATTAATCTGTGCAATACCTCATTTAATCTGTAAATGTTTGTCATTCTCACATCTTACTGTAAAGGTTTTTGTCCCCCTCTCCCTCCCTCCCTCCCTCTCCTGTTACCATCTTGAGTTTGGCTTTGTCTTCTTCCCATATCCTCATGTCATTCATAGCCATCTTTCAATCTTTCTTCTCTCTCTCTCTCTGTCGTCTCTCATGTCCCATCATTCACCTTCGTCTAACGTTCCTCTTCTCTTCTCTGCTGTTTCTGACGTGTTCCTTCCTCCCCAGATTAACGTGCAATTTTACATCAAGTTGTCTCTTGAACTGTAGAGTTGAATTTTGTGTTTTGTCTTTTTTTTTGGTCAGTGATCAAAGGGAGAGTTCAGAAAAGCAACTGACAGAAATCCTTCATCTTGTCGCCATTGTTAGTTTAAAGGAGGTAAAAACCGACGACTATTTTCATACCCTATCACTGTCTAGTTTATTTTTACTTATTCAAATGATCCTAGTTTAGCGACTCTTATTTTCTTAAGACAAAGACAGAAAAAAAAGAAAAGCTCTTTTTTGTAATATTTTGCTTCATTTGCTGTCCAACTGTAAATTTTCTCCAGAGAGGTTGAGTCTTGTTATATTTTTGCACAAAATGAAAGAAGAGACTCGCTGCATGAATACAGAAAAACTTCAGGTCTGTATCTGTATGGAACATACAAATGCTTTAAGATTAGGCAAAATATGCTTGGATGTCTTTTTTTTTTCCAACCATAAAGTACACCACTACACACACACACACATACACACACACACTCACACTCATACAGATAGGCCTTGACATTGTGGCTTATTCTCTGTCGCGGATTTTACTTTCTTCGTTGTATCATTGTGTTACACTACATATTCAGAGGAAACCATGCATTTGTTTTTCGTTTAGTCGTTTTCTTTTGGTCTTATTTTTATAGCGGTAGCAAACAGAGGATCGTTGAATACCTGTTTGTTTGAATCAGGTCTCTCATTGTGTAAAGCTTGACAAATGGATATCTTAATTTTACAGATCTCACATTTACAGTGGCTCCAGATGCAAATGGATGCTGTACAGAAACATTGCCGTTGAAATGTCCATTGACTGTTATAGACACTAACCACTAACACGGGGGTATGGGGAGAAACACATTTGACTCATTTGTTTGAAATTATTATTTTGACTGTTTTAGGAGTTAATGACACAAGCCAACAGGTGGTTTATAATTTTGCAAATGACTCATAAGAGTGTGCTTTCGCCTCCATAGTTTACTAGATTGGATTTGCCATGGTCCAGTATTTGAATGTATCCTGACATTATATGATTGGCATCTGACCTGATGTTAACTAAATTGCACAGGTGAGTTAAATCCCGCCCTCTTAAGTTCTCTAACCAGGAGGAAACTAACTCAGAGGTATTTGCATTTACTATGTGTTGGCTGATCTCTGATATAATAGTCAAATGGGCACTCCCTGTACCTAAGTGTTACCTGCTAACTAGACTCCATACAAAGAAGTGAAAATTACACTTATCCCTGTGAAGACATCTGTGCTGCTCTTTTCATTCATAGGTAAAGTTTGACCATTGCCGTGTTCAGTAACACCCATAACAAGTCCACAATAGGCATCATGCTCAGCGCTTACTGCTTTCTACAGTTCGTGCTTGCCGCACCACTTCTGGTTAAGACGCTCTCGGTATTTAGCTGAAACCTTTTCATGACCTCACCATTGGGACTTTATGATGCATATCAAGTTTTAGCAAATTAAAATTTAAATGGAAAACCTGTTAATCGTGGTCATCCTTTCCACTCTTAGGAGTCTGTGGCATTTCCCCATAGCGATGTCAAAGTGGGCATTGTTCTTTATATGCATTCAATTGTTCTTGGACATACAAAAGAGGCAGCAGCATGGCTGCCGCAGTGAAATCTGGCAATTCCCAGCATCAGTGGCTGTGGCTTCTCTGTAGCAGAATTGTAATTTTTTTTTTACCTCTACTTTCAAGGTATATAGACTTCTTAGATCTGACTTAGGGTAGGGTTCAAGGTCTATAGATTATATGAATTTACCAACTACTGGACTGACACAGGGCCAGCCAGCATTTCTTCCTGGGCAGACACAAGTCTTGTCTCGGTGCCGGTACCTGTGGATATTCAGCTGCCATGTTGTTGTCAAAAACACTCACTTGTGCAGAAGTCATTGTCTAGACCTAATAATCCATAGACCTTGGTGAGGTTTCCCAAAAGCATCTTGGCATTGCAAGGATGTAGTGGCAGTAAAAGTTTTCTTCATTTGGCACTCGCCATAATGCAAGGAGGAAACTTTTACGTTTTGCTCTTCATCTAACTGGAAAACGGCCTGTTAGCAGTTTGAAAATAACACTAAACGTTTATGACAAGGTAACCGGCCGTCTGGTTTTGAAGCCTAAGCAAGTCTTATTGCTCTAAATGAGTGATGCAGATATTCATTTAAGATTAGAGGGAGAAAGACATCTGCTAGAGAAACTATGCATGTTGTATGTAAATGCCATGTGAAAGTTAAAAAAAACAAAAATGAGATTTACAGTTGATGTATTCACTTGATTCTGGTTTGACTGTTAAGACAGTAAGTACATTGATAAATAGAAAGAATGTTTGTTTCTGGTTTTTGGAAGGAAGTTATTGGAGCTGACTTGACTCAAATTTAAAAGTACTTTTGGGAAACCTACCCCGGCTTTTTCTTTTCTTTTTTTTTCTTTCTTCCAGACATTTACTTTCTGTAGGACACATTTTGTTAATAAGGTAGTACGGATATCAAGCCTTCCCAAGAAGGCTGGAAAAAAAAGATGAGCTCTCATTGTACAACCAAATAAAAAGGTTGATATTTACATACCTTGGTATTTCGGTTTCTTTCATTGCCGCAGGTGTGTCTGTGTGCTTGAGTGTGTCATGAGCAAAGCAATAAATGTGGTTTTTCTCAAGGTGTTGGTCTGTTTTCAGGATTCACATTCATCTGAAATAAAATCCTCATTCACTTCCGTGAGATCCCAGTTCATTTATTTCCAAATGAAGGTGAATAATATCACCCCGCATTAGGGTTATGACCATTTGTCATTTGAATATAGATAGCCATTAAATATCATAGCTTTTACCTAAGTTTTCAGTTTCAGGTTTTGTAAAATTGGACGTGTTAGTATCACCTATATGGATTTATTTGGTTGTCCCTCAGGACGTGAAGTTTAAATGAGTATGTGGGTCTGTGCTCGCTTGCTGAATTCACACTCACAGATGGAGGCAACTGGTGCCTTTAGTGATAATGTTCCATAAGATTCAATCTATGCTTGTGTCTTTTCAGGATGGCCACCAGAGGCCGACATTTTTCCCAGGATTACTACTCGTCACGTGACAGACGGGACAGGGAAAAATGTCAACGGGAGGGGGCGGGACCGGGAATCACATTAACAATGGGAAATCTTATATATAAATACGCAGTTCTAATATGAATAAACCAGCCACAAATGTAGCTGATCATGTTTAGAGTGACTGAGAGAACAAGTTACACGATTGGGCAGCTGGATCAGGTGACCAAAAACGTCACTGAAGTTACACGATTGCTCGGCCGACCGAGGAGGTCACTGGTAAACACGGAATTTGGAGTTTCTCTGTCGGCCGCTGCTCTTTCAAAAATTATGTCATTGCGAGGTTCGTAGTGTTTACTGATCCCAGTTTGTATGAGTCGCAAAAGAGTCGGGTTTTGGAGTTACTCGTCCAGAACCTGGGGAATGCCAACCGGCCCCGGCGCATGCGCACCAGCTGAGGCGGCTAACTTCCGGTTTAGCCCCCCCCCCTCCCCAGCTAACTTGAATGGGATAAAATAATTTAATCGTGCGGCTCTTGTAGACTTTCCAAATGTTCTAGGACCATAGTCTGACCGTGAAACGAGTCATTTCGTTGGGGTTGTGACGCTCAAAGAAAAAAATGTATTATAGCGAATTCGGGGGGGGGACAACGCAACCACAGGAACTGCCGCGGCCGGGAAGCGAACCCGTATCGCCCGCACCGCAGGAGGCATCGCTAACCGCTCGACTGAGGGGTCACACCCGCGAGCCAGCGGCCAGCGTGTCTTCTTATCCATGCACGTTACAGTATGCTCTATTTTACAGCCGCTCTTTCTAATGAACGTGCAGTGCAGCACGCGGACAGTTAGCGCGCACACGCTAGTTGTAGTTTAGCGGTTGCAAGTATTTAATTACCTTTGCGAGGCGAACATGAAGTATGGTGCGAATAATTTCTACGCCGCCACTCGGAGACGAGCGGAGCAGCGAACTCCAGCAATAACGGATGAGACCAGCTGACCAACACACACACTGCAGCATTAAAGTTGAACCGACTCTGAGGTAAAGAAAATGACTCATACAAAATATTGGTAATAAAAAAGATGAGTGAAATAATTTTATTTATTTGAAATGGTTGTTTTCCGTTTAAAAAATGTCCGTCATTGTGCTTAAAATACGTGAATGACAGTCAGCCCCATCTCACAACGGCATCTATATCAGCGAGTAGTGAGTGAGTGATTCGTGCAGCCCCGAGACCGTTAGCTCCGGGCTGGGAGAGCGAATACTGAGTTGGAACAAGCGTCAAAGTGGTTGCTGTTCTCACATGGGTAAGTTAATACAGTAATTAACTTGACATATTCCATAAATACCGTCAATATAAGAGTTGCACAACCACCGACCAGTTGTCTCACCTCGTCTTCGCACTAGCTAGCGGGAGTGCTGAGTAAAGCGAACTAGGTAATGGAGACGAGTTGTCGTTCCCGACTCAGTAAAAAGAGTCGTTCGTTTCGAACGATTCGTTCATGCTTCGCACGTCACTACAGCTCATTACATTTTTATCGCACGTTAACAAACAGAATATATATCGCTGCTCGTGGATACTAGTGCTGTAACAGTCCAGTCATAGAAGAGTAGGAGAGAAAGCAGCTGTCCTTGCACCGAGGCATGAGGGAGAGCGCACAATTATGGCAATCACTGACGAGCGATATCTGCAGATAGAAACGGATGAAAAAGGAGGGGCAGATAACAGATAATTAGAATAGTCATGATTACATGAAGTTTTCTTTCGAATCAAACATCCCGAGATATGAGTGGAAAGGATTGTTCTTGCAACTGCATATATATATATATATATATATATATATATATATATATATATATATATACACTACCGTTCAAAAGTTTGGGATCACCCAAACAATTTTGTGTTTTCCATGAAAAGTCACACTTATTCACCACCATATGTTGTGAAATGAATAGAAAATAGAGTCAAGACATTGACAAGGTTAGAAATAATGATTTGTATTTGAAATAAGATTTTTTTTACATCAAACTTTGCTTTCGTCAAAGAATCCTCCATTTGCAGCAATTACAGCATTGCAGACCTTTGGCATTCTAGCTGTTAATTTGTTGAGGTAATCTGGAGAAATTGCACCCCACGCTTCCAGAAGCAGCTCCCACAAGTTGGATTGGTTGGATGGGCACTTCTTTGAGCAGATTGAGTTTCTGGAGCATCACATTTGTGGGGTCAATTAAACGCTCAAAATGGCCAGAAAAAGAGAACTTTCATCTGAAACTCGACAGTCTATTCTTGTTCTTAGAAATGAAGGCTATTCCATGCGAGAAATTGCTAAGAAATTGAAGATTTCCTACACCGGTGTGTACTACTCCCTTCAGAGGACAGCACAAACAGGCTCTAACAGGTACTATTTAATGAAGATGCCAGTTGGGGACCTGTGAGGCGTCTGTTTCTCAAACTAGAGACTCTAATGTACTTATCTTCTTGCTCAGTTGTGCAACGCGGCCTCCCACTTCTTTTTCTACTCTGGTTAGAGCCTGTTTGTGCTGTCCTCTGAAGGGAGTAGTACACACCGGTGTAGGAAATCTTCAATTTCTTAGCAATTTCTCGCATGGAATAGCCTTCATTTCTAAGAACAAGAATAGACTGTCGAGTTTCAGATGAAAGTTCTCTTTTTCTGGCCATTTTGAGCGTTTAATTGACCCCACAAATGTGATGCTCCAGAAACTCAATCTGCTCAAAGAAGTGCCCATCCAACCAATCCAACTTGTGGGAGCTGCTTCTGGAAGCGTGGGGTGCAATTTCTCCAGATTACCTCAACAAATTAACAGCTAGAATGCCAAAGGTCTGCAATGCTGTAATTGCTGCAAATGGAGGATTCTTTGACGAAAGCAAAGTTTGATGTAAAAAAAATCTTATTTCAAATACAAATCATTATTTCTAACCTTGTCAATGTCTTGACTCTATTTTCTATTCATTTCACAACATATGGTGGTGAATAAGTGTGACTTTTCATGGAAAACACAAAATTGTTTGGGTGATCCCAAACTTTTGAACGGTAGTGTACTTAAATATATATATATATATATATATATATATATATATATAGCCTTTTTTAACTCGAACGTAGTAGCTTAACCATGTCATGTGATATGCTACTTCAGTAAACTTTAACGTCAAATAATACAGGGACCACTACACAAAACACTACACTGATTATCCCTATAACAAATTGGCCACAGTTTTGAAAATTGACCATACACGGTCCAGCCACACACTAGGTTTTGACCTAGTCTTGTTTATTTTTTATTCTCTCTTGTATGTTCTGGTGGCTGGTTGCTGGTTGGTTGAAGCCACTCACCACATCCATAAACCTCCTCTTTGGCCTTCCTCTTTTCTTCTTGCCTGGCAGCTCCATATTCAGCATCCTTCTCCCAATGTACCCAGCATCTCTCCTCCACACATGTCCAAGCCATCTCAATCTTGCCTCTCTTGCTTTGTGTCCAAACCGTCCAACCTGAGCTGTCCCTCTAATATATTTATTCCTAATCCTGTCCTCCTTCATCACTCCCAACAAAAATCTTAGCATCTTCAACTCTGCCACCTCCAGCTCTGCCTCCTGTCTTTTCGTCAGTGCCACTGTCTCCAAACCATATAAAAGCTGTTTGTAAACCTTCCCTTTAACTCTTGCTGGTACCCTTCTCTCGCGAATCACTCCTGACACTCTTCTCTACCCACTCCACCCTGCCTACACTCTCTTCTTCACCTCTCTTCTGCTCTCCCCATTAATTTGGACAATTGACCCCAAGTATTTAAACTCATACGCTTTTGTCACCTGTACTCTTTGCATCCTCACCATTCCACTGTCCTCCCTCTCATTCACGCATATGTATTCCGTCTTGCTCCGAACTGACTTTCATTCCTCTTTTCTCCAGTGCATACTTCCACCTCTCCAGGCTCTCCTCAACCTGCACCCTGCTCTTGCTACAGATCACAATGTCATCCGCAAACATTATAGTCCAAGGTGACTCTTGCCTGATCTTGCCGTCAACCTGTCCATTACCATTGCAAACAAGAAAGGGCTCAGAGCCGATCCTTGATGTAACCCCACCTCCACCTTGAACCCATCTGTAATTTTAACAGCACACCTCATCACTGTCACACTTCCCTCATACATATCCTGCACCACTCCTACATACTTCTCCGACACTCTCAACATCCTCATACAATACAGCACCTCCTCTCTCAGCACTCTGTCATATACTTTCTCTAAATCCACACAGACACAATGTAACTCATTCTGCCATTCCCTATACTTCTCAATCAACATTCTCTAAGCAAACATGACATTTGTAGCCCTGTTTTGTGGCATTAAACCATATTGCTGCTCGCTAATCGTCACCTCTCCTCTTTACCTTGTTTCTATTACTCTTTCCCATATCTTCATGCTGTGGCTGATCAACTTTATTCTTCTGTAGTTACGACAGTTCAGCACATCACCCTTATTCTTGAAAATCGGTACCAGTATGCTTCTTCTCCACTCCTCAGGCATCCTCTCACTTTACAAGATTGTGTAAAACAATCTAGTTAAAAACTCCACTGCCATCTCTCCTAAACATTTCCATGTCTCCACACTTCCTCCTTGCTAATCCACTGCACTTCCTGATTCACTATCCCCACATCATCCAACCTTCTCTCGCTCTCATTTTCTTCATTCATCAGCCCCTCAAAGTACTCCTTCCACCTTCCCAACACACTCTCCTCGCTTGTCAGCACATATCCGTCTCTATCCTTGATTGCCCTTACCTGCTGCACATCCTTCCCAGCTTGTTCCCTCTGTCTAGCCAATCGGTACAAGTCCTTTTTTCCTTCCTTAGTGTCTAACCTCTCATACAACTCACCATACGCCTTTTCCTTTGCCTCTGCCACCTCTCTCTTCACTTTACGCTGCATCTCCTTGTACTCCTGTCTACTTTCTTCATCTCTCTGACTATCCCACTTCTTCTTTGCCAACCTCTTCCTCTGTTTACTTTGCTGTATTTCTGCATTCCACCACCAAGTCTTTGTCTTCCTTTGTCCAGATGACACACCAAGTACCTTCCTAGCTGTCTCTCTCACTATTTCTGCAGTGTTTCTTCCTTCTTCAACTTCCACCATTTGATCCTTGGCTCTGCCTTCACTCTCTTCCTCTTCTTGGTCTTCAAAGTCACCGTACAGACCACCGTCCATTGCTGCCTAGCTACGTTCTCCCGTGTCACCACCTTGCAGTCTCCAATCCCTTTCCAATCACACCTTCTGCATAAGATATAGTCCACCTGTGTGCACTTTCCTCCACTCTTGTACATCACCCTGTGTTCCTCCCTCTTCTTGAAATAAGTATTCACCTCAGTCATTTCCATCCTTTTCGCAAAATCCACCACCATCTGTCCCTCCACATTTCTCTCCTTGACACCATACCTACCCATCACCTCCTCATCACCTCTGTTCCCTTCATCAACATGCCCATTGAAGTCCACTCCAATCACCACTCTCTCCCCCTTGGGTACCCTCTCCGCCACTTCATCCAACTCACTCCAGAATTCTCCTTTCTCTTTCATCTCACACCCAACTTGTGGGGCATATGCACTGATAACATTCATCAATATACCTTTGATTTCCAGCTTCATACTCATCACTCTGTCCGACACTCTCTTCACCTCCAGCACTCTCTTGACATATTCTTCCTTCAGAATTACCCCTACCCCATTTTTCCTCCCATTACCATGGTATAAGAGTTTGAACCCTCCTCCGATGTCCCTGGCCTTACTCCCCTTCCACATGGTCTCTTGCACACACAGTGTACCTACCTTTCTTCTTTCCATCATATCAGCCAGCTCTCTCCCATTACCAGTCATAGTGCCAACATTCAAAGTTCCAACTCTCACCTCCACTCTCCTACTCTTCCTCCTCTCCTGCTGCCTCTGCACATGCCTTCCCCCGCTCCTTCGCCCAACAGTAGCGTCGTTTCCACCGGCACCCTGTTGGTCAACAGTACCGGTGGCAGTCGTTGGTAACCCGGGCCTTGACCGATCCGGTATGGAAATCTGATTTATGATCCACATATTTGATTTGGCAAAGATTTTACGCTGGATGCCCTTCCTGACGCAACCCTCCCCATTTGTCCGGGATTGGGACCGGCACTAAGAATGCACTGGCTTGTGCATCCTCAGTGGCTGGGTTCCAGTATTGATAACAATGATACTAATCATTACATTTATATAGTACTTTCTAGACACCCAGAGCACTTCACATTGAAGGGGGTAACTCACTCCAACCACCACCAATGTGTAGTACCCACCTGGGTGATGCATGGCAGCCATTTTGTGCCAGAACGCTCACCACACATCAGCTTGAGGTGGAGAGGGTATTGACTTGGTATGAGGGACAGAGTGGAGTAGTAACCGCTAAACCAGGGATTAACCAGATTTCTGTTGTCTCATCATCTCCAAGGTACACAGGAACCCCCACTAAATTTAAAATCCCGCACCAGAGCTTCTCACTTACATTTGACTTCATTTTAGTCTAAAGATCTGTATGTTTGGTGAATTGAGGAGCATGAATTTATACCACAGATATGAATGATCATGTGTGTGTGTGTGTGTGTGTGTGGGGGGGGGGGGCATGTGATGTACTGGTGACCTATCCATGGTGTCTCTGCCTTTCCCCTTAATACATGTTGGGATATGTATCCAGAACGAATAGATACATTCAAAGGAATTACTTGTATGCATGCAAAAACAAGCACAACATGGTTATTCTTAGCTGAAGTCCACATTATCTTGTACCACATCAACCCTGTGTCCATTCTCCCTGCTGCAGAGTTTATCTATAGGATTACACCAGCTATGGCACTTTCCACTAGCAGAGCAATACCACTTAGTTACAGTGCCAAGACACACACACACACACACACACACACACACACACACACACACACACACACACACACACACACACACACACACACACACACACACACACACATTCACACATATCATGCACACAGACTACAAAGGATGAATGGGATTTCTAAGGACTTTTAACTTGAAATAAAGCCATCCATTGAGATCAAGACCACAGCTAACATCTTTACAGGGGTAATCAAGGATTGGGTAGTGTTAAGAAGGATAAAATCAACAGTGAAACACCCTTTGTTGTCAGGTTGAGGCTGGGGGTCTGGGATGGGCTCGTTCTTGCATGCCATGTTAGCATTAGACCAGGAAACATGTCGAATAAATCATATAGCACTTGTCTGTTATACGCTGCTTAATGTTGATCTATGGTAGTAGAATAACCACTGTCCAATGTATTCATTCAGCAATGGCATAGAAACACAAAATAGAAAATTACAATTGTCAAAGTGTAAACTAAAATAACATTCTTTAACCCCATTTCAGGAAGTCACAGGATGTCAAAAGATCATTTCTAAAATGACACTTCTGCCATGATGTAAACTGATATAATAACCAAAACAGAATAATACATTACAAAGTATAACGACTATATAATCTTCGATTTTAAATGGTGGTAATCATTTCTGTAATTCTGATGAAAACGGTGATGTGTATGCTTCCTTTCATATATAGAGAGGAAGTCAATCCTGTGAAAATCTACTCATTGTGACTCACATGTGAGCTCTGTGAAATAACTATATTTGTTAAATCAGTTTCAGTATAACTTTACGACTGGCCAAGCAGAACTTAATGGTTAAGAATGCTAAATAACAACCTTTATAAAACCTTAGGAATATACTGTAGGGGTATTCATAGGGAATTTATTTTCGTATACTCTTTCTAGTTGGACACTGTCAATCACTACTTTTACTTTGCTATTTATTTTATAATTTCCAGACAACATTAACTTTGTTTTGTCCAGATTTAAGGATCATTTGTTTTTGTCAAACCAGCCCTGTGATGGCCTGGCGGCCTGTGCAGGGCATCTCCCCGCCTGCTGCCCAGGGACTTCTGGGATAGGCTCCAGCATCCCCGCCACCCTGACAGCAGGATAAGCAATTTGGATAATGGATGGATGGACCATTTTAATGTTTCCACTTCTATTGTGGTCACCTCCAAAACCTGCTGTAAATTCTCACCAAAACAAAATATATTCGTGTCATCTGCAAATAAAACAATTTTCAATATTTTTGGTATCTTTCATATATCATTTAAGTACAGAATGAACAGTTTTGGACCTAAACCGACCCTTGGGGTACACCACAAGTAATATCCATGCATGACGATTTATGTTCGCCTATCTTTACAAACTGCTGCCTGTTATTTAAACAGCTTCTTAGCCAATTCTGCACCACCCCTCTGATACCATACCTTTCCAATTTGTCTATTATAATAATCTATTGTGATCAATAGTGTCGAAGGCTTTTTTTAGATCTATAAATATTCCCACAGCAAACTTTTTTTCGTTTATGCAATTGGTTATTTCTTCATTACATTACAGTCATTTAACCAACGCTTTTATCCAAAGCAACTTACAATAAGTGCATTTAACGTAGGAAATCAGGAGAACTACTAGTCATCAGTGGTCATAAGTGGATCTAAACAAGCATCTAAGAGCAAAACCGGTGTTAATGTAAAAGTGCAAGAAAGAGATTTTTTTTTTAAATGTTTTAAATGAGTGAATACAATAAGTGCTAAGGACAAGTAACAGGGTAGTAGTTCTTAAAGAGGTGAGTTTTCAACCTGCGCCAAAAGATGGGCAGCGACTCCGCTGTCCTGATATCAGTGGGGAGTTCATTCCACCACTGTGGGGCCAGGACAGAAAAGAGTCGTGACCGGGACGATCGGCAGCAAGGGCCTCAGAGCGACAGGGCAACCAGGCGTCCCGAGGCAGCAGAGCAAAGTGGTCAGGCGGGGCTGTAGGGCTTGACCATGGCCAGGGGATAGGAAGGAGTTGTTCCTTTCACTGCCCTGTAGGCTAGCACCAGAGTCTTAAACTGGATGCGAGCAGCTACTGGGAGCCAGTGTAGGGACATGTGAAGGGGAGTTTTGTGGGAGAACTTAGGGCGGTTGAACACCAGACGAGCTGCAGCTTTCTGAACAAGCTCCAGAGGTCTGATGGCCGACGCCAGGGTGCCAGCAAGGAGGGAATTGCCGTAGTCCAGCTGGGAGATGACCAGAGCCTGGATGAGCACCTGTGCCATCTCGTCGGTGAGGAATGGGCGAATCCTCCTGATGTTATAGAGGAGAAATCTGCAGGAGCGAGCAACCGATGCAACGTTTTCAGCAAATGACAGTTGATCGTCCAGGATCACACCCAGATTCCTCACAGTCCGAGTTGGCGTCACCACGGTGTTGTCAATGGTGATAGCCAGGTCTCAGTGCGGGCAACCTTTCCCCGGGAGGAACATCAGCTCTGTCTTGTCCAGATTGATTAATTCAATTAATTCAATGAGCGCCAGAGATGTCGATCTGTTTCGTCGAAACCTGTACTGGCTAAAGATCAGCAGATTGTGCTTCTCAATGAATTTGTCTAGTCTAGCATCAAATAGTTTGTCAATATTTTGGAGAATAGTGACAATAATGAAATCAGTCTGTAGTTTGTAGATTGGTGTCTATCTCTGGTTTTATATAAGGGTTTAACTTTTGTGATTTGCATTTTGCTTGGAACTTTACCAGATTAAAAGGACATGTTATAGATGTGTTAGTGGTTTTGTAATACCTTCGATTACTTTCTTAACTGTTGTCATATCAATATCATTCCAGTCAGTAGATTTTTTGTTCTTTAATTTGTTTACAATGTCCATGATTTCCTTCTCTTCTACCGCTCTAAGAAAAATGTCTATGAGGCAGGATCTGTTAAGCTGAGAGGATTTGTTAAGCTTCATCACAGAGAACATTTGCTCACACAAATGAGTGCTCCCGAACATGCTCAAGACACAAAGCCAGAGCTGTGGCATTGTGTTTGGGATGAATGGTGCAAACTCGCTGTGTTTGCAAGAGACCATGTGGAAGGGGAGTAAGGCCAGGAACATCGGAGGAGCGTTCAAACTCTTCTACCATGGTGCGAATGGGAGGAGAAATGGGGTAGGGGTAATTTTGAAGGAAGAATATGTCAAGAGAGTGCTGGAGATGAAAAGAGTGTTGGACAGAGTGATGAGTATGAAGCTGGAAATGGAAGGTGTGATGATGAATGTTATCAGCACATATGCCCCGCAAGTTGGGTGTGAGATAAAAGAGAAAGAAGAATTCTGGAGTGAGTTTGATGAAGTGGTGGAGAGGGTACCCAAGGAGGAGAGAGTGGTGACCTGAGCAGACTTCAATGGGCACGTTGGTGAAGGGAACAGAGGTGATGAGGAGGTGATGGGTAGGTACAGTGTCAAGGAGAGGAATAAGGAAGGACAGATGGTGGTTGATTTTGCAAAAAGGATGAAAATGGCTGTGGTGAATACTTATTTCAAGAACAGGGAGGAACACAGGGTGATGTACAAGAGTGGAGGAAAGTGCACACAGGTGGACTATATCTTATGTAGGAGGCACGATCTAAAAGGGATTGGAGACTGCAAGGTGGTAACAGCGGAGAACATAGCTAGCAGCATTGCATGGTGGTCTGTACGATGACTTTGGAGACCAAGAAGAGGAAGAGAGTGAAGGCAGAGCCAATGATCAAATGGTGGAAGTTGAAGAAGGAAGACTGTTGTGTGGAGTTCAGGGAGGAGTTAAGACAGGCGCTGGGTGGTAGTGAGGAATTCCCAGATGGCAGGGCAACCACTGCAGAAATAGTGAGGGAGACAGCTAGGAAGGTACTTGGTGTGTCATCTGGACAGAGGAAGGAAGACCAGGAGACTTGGTGGTGGAATGAGGAAGTACAGCAAAATATACAGAGGAAGAAGTTGACAAAGAAGAAGTGGGATAGTCAGAGAGATGAAGAAAGTAGACAGGGGTACAAGGAGATGCAGCGTGAAGGGAAGAGATGTATTCTTTCTTTCATTTTCAGTGTATAGATCTAATGGGATCTGTGCAAAATAACGAATGGTAAAAAGGGTAGGTGTAATAAGCTAAGGCTTCACCCTTCACCTTGTCGGTCAGGATAAACTTGCTTTGTGTTGTGTCCTGTGCCTTTAAGACGTGATGATGTAGGAGGAGAGGGGAGGAGTCTATGTTGAGCTGTGGCCGTTACTAGCGTACTTCAGAGATGTTCAATAAATAACCGTTGATTAAGATACTACTTTGCTTACTTATTACCAAAGTGCACACACAGTGCACACAACACTTTGGTTTTTCAACACTTCAAAAATAGTGACTTAATATCTGTTAGAAGACTAGACTAATACTTTATGTCTATCTCTGCGCAGATGAAGTGGATTATTAAACCGTTATAAAGAATCGTACTGACTACCGGACTTCTGCTGGAGGGAAAAAATGCAGCCTCCGTTAATTCGGTAGTTTTGGGAGAAGAAGAAGATGAACAGCGTCTCAGTGACGTAATCAATCCGCGCATGCAAGCGCAACACCGCCCACTTGTGGACAAACAAAGTCGTAAACAAAATAATAGTACACAGTAACACATAGTCATACAAATACACTAGTGTCATATCTCAACACTCCCACTTATGAATCATGAGCTTACTGTATACCTTTTCATATTCACAGAACAAAATAATAAAAAAAAACTTGGTATAACCCATACCACTCACATTTCACACACCAAACATTGCCTTAGCAAATGTCTTCAGTTTTACCTTGGATGTGGGCTTCATCATTACATCCGCAACCATTTCGTCTATAGGGCAATACACCAATGACATCCTTTCCTTTGACTCCTTGGAGTACACAGAATGGTCTGATTGGTTTTGTGTAAAACCATCACCTGTCAAACACTCGTGTAACAGTAAGTTCCAATTGCGGCCAGACTGCTTGAGGCCATAGATTGACTTCTCTAGTTTACACACTAGTTTTTCTCCCTTCTCAATATAACCCTCAGGTTGTTCCATGTATATGTCATAGTCTATGGGGGCATGAAGATAGGCCGTCTTTACATCCATCTGGTGTAAAATCAAGTCATACTGAGCCGCCTTCTGTAGAAGCACTCGAACACTTGTTAGGTTGGCTGTTGGCGAAAATGTCTCCCCATAATCCACCCCAGCTCTCTGGCTATATCCCTTTGCTACAAATCTAGCCTTGTACTTGTCGTGTCCGTCTATATCTGTCTTTATCGAATACACCCACCTTCCTCCCACTGTTTTCTTGCCCTCTGGCAATTTCGTAAGGGTGAATGTTTTGTTGTCTCTTAGAGACTCCATTTCCTCATCCATTGCCCTGGACCACTTTTCTGATTCTGGCGATTCCATGGCCTCTTTAAAGGTCAGAGGGACACCGCACACTGCCCTGTATGCATAATCTATAGTAGTGAGTGAGCTGTCATCACTGTCGCCCTGACTATAGTCAATCAGGTATCTCGGAGGGTTGCGTTCCCTTTGGGGGTACCTCCCACTGGCTGAGGCTTGTGATGTCACCCTTGGTGCTCCTCGTCATCATCCTCGGGTGCTGACTGTGTACCGTCAGTCTGTACATTTTTCTGTACTCTAGGCTGAGTTGCAGCTGTCTCAACAGACTTTCTCTCTCTTACCCAGTCTTCTGGGTGCAGACCTGGTGTCTGAGTCTCATTTTCACTAGGTGCCTTGTGTACAAATTTAACTAGTCTGTGTTTCTGTACTTTCTCTTGGTCAGGGTAGTAGACTAGGTAGGCCGGGCTGTTCTTGTCATGTCCTACAAAACGCCCCCTCTCACATCTAGAATCTAACTTTCCCTTGTCCTGCTGGTAAGCATAGCATTCTGTCCCGAACTTTTGCATTCTAGCCATGTTGCACTTTTTTCCTGTCATTGCCGTGTATGGCGTAGTGCCTGTGTGCTTGTTGAAGCATCTGTTTCTGGTGTGGGCTGCCTCCTGTACAGCATAATGCCAGAGGCTCTTTGGTAGACCACTATCCATTAGCATACACCTTGCCATCTCGAATAGTGTGCGTCCTTCTCTCTCTGCAACGCCATTTTGATGGGGAGAGTATGGGCAGGACGTCTCATGTCTTATTTTCTTCCGTCTCAACAGGGTTTGAAACTCCTTGCCTGTAAACTCGGTTCCATTATCCGACCTTATGCATTTCACTGTCCCATAGGCAGCTACATCTGCCAGAAATTTCTCGGTCGCTTGCTCTGTGTCACTCTTTGTTTTTAAGAAATAAACACACACAGCCCCTGTGCACACATCTGTAAATGATTGCATGTACCTGAAACCATTAATGGACTCGTTTGCCACAGGACCGGCTAAATCAGTGTTTACCAACTCCAGTGGTGTCTTGGCTTTGTCTGTAGGTTTCCTGTTCCTGTTTTGGGTAAACTTCCCTTCTATGCATACTGCACACTCTTTGTCAGGTTTACACACTTTACCCTTTATATGCATACCATCAGTGATATCCTGTAGCTTTATGATATCGTCATAGTTGCAGTGGCCCATTATCTCATGCCAAGTTTCTATATCATGGCTCACATGGTACTTTTCAACAACACATTCAGTTTGCAAATAGTACATTTTCCCCTGTACAAAAATGTCAAACCTGGTACCATCCGGTGACATCAGGGCACCTCTGCCCTCTTCGAAGAACACACTGGCTCCGTGTGCTGTCGCAGACTTCACAGAGAAGAGCTCTTGGGGGTACGATGGAATATATAGTGCGTTCCGCAGTGTCACTCTACACCGTCGCCCCTCACTGTCGAGCAGACATACCGTAGCATCTCCCCTGCCCTGCACCACACCAAAGGTGCGCTTACCGTCCGCCAGCTCCATGCAGTGTTTCTCTGGCTCGAACGAGCTGTCAAAGCTCTTGAACTTCTTCTTATCATTGACTATGTGGGAAGAAGCCCCACAGTCCACAATCAATCCTGGTTTGAACTGTTGCCGTCGTCCTGGTCCTGCTGAGCTGGTCTCTCCAGCCTGCACTCTGAAGATGTAGTTCTCTTCTTCCGCAGTATTCCCCGGTCCCTGACCTCGACCTGCTCCGTGACCACCGCCGCCACCTTGCTCGCGTGCACATCTGGCTCCATCAGCGCGGTCCTTCTTCTTGCACACTTTGTCCGTGTGACCCTTGACCCGGCAGAAGCTGCACCACACGCTGCGTGAACAGTCCGTTTTCCGATGGCCTTTGTCACCGCATCGCCAGCACACCGTTTGATCATCTTCTCCCTCACAGCGTTTCACTGGCTTTTTCTTAGGCGCTGCGTGGGCCTTCATCACCCTCTCGGACGTCTCGTCCGATGCTGTAGCATTAGCTACATCTTCTGCCGCCTCAAAGTTTCTCAATTTGGCCTTAAATTGTCCCAATGTCAACTCACTGTCGCCATGTGTCACCATTACAGTGAATGGCTTATATCTCTCAGGTAACCCCCTCATCATCATGGCCATCATTAGTCCCTCACTCGGTGCTTCTCCCGCCCCTTTGAGAGCCGTAATGATTTGTTCAGCTCGGATAATGTGCTCGGTTATCGTCTCATTATCAGCTTTCTTTAGCCCAGTCAATGTTACATACAGAGTGACAATCCGGGGTCTGCCCTTACCAATGTAATGTTCCCGCAACACCCGTAGACTCTCTCTACCTTTGTCCTTCGTTTCTCTGAAGATCAGTCCCAAGCTTGTGTTGTCCAATAAAGGCGCCAATGCGCAGTAGGCGTCCGCGTTCCGCTCCTCGTCTAGGGCCTGCTCTTCCACTGTCAAAGGTCCCACGGGCTCGGTAAGAATGGTGGTTTTCAGCCCCACACCATGCATGCAACAGAGCATTCGCTCTTCCCACAGTTCATACTCATCGGCCAGTCCGTTGAATGTGGGCCACCTGCTCTTCTTTCGCTCCATCTCCCTAGGTAGCGTTAGCTTAGCTTAGCGTTCCGTTAGCTTCCCGATAGCTTCTCTCGATGCTAACTAGCTTCACACTTGCTAACTTGCTACTCCGTGCTAACCTGCGCGCATCCCGCCATCCGAGGTTATCACACTTCGTGTACTTCTTTTATCAAACTACTAAATAATCCAACGTTATCTGGGCCCGTAACCTGTTAGAAGACTAGACTAATACTTTATGTCTATCTCTGCGCAGATGAAGTGGATTATTAAACCGTTATAAAGAATCGTACTGACTACCGAACTTTTGCAGGAGGGAAAAAATGCAGCCTCCGTTTATTCGGTAGTTTTGGGAGAAGAAGAAGATGAACAGCGTCTCAGTGACGTAATCAATCCGCGCATGCAAGCGCAACACCGCCCACTTGTGGACAAACAAAGTCGTAAACAAAATAATAGTACACAGTAACACATAGTCATACAAATACACTAGTGTCATATCTCAACAATATCGTATGTTTATCATTTATTTATATGTGTATTTGAGTTATATGAGTTGAAAATGTCCGAAATAAACTAAACTAAACTAAAACTTTTTTTTTAGAGACAGCAACAAGACCCTATTCCACTATTAGTGCTTTTTTATTTTTTACTTATCTTTAGCTTTTAGTCTTCATCGCTATATATCTTATACTGTTTGCCATGTTTGTCTATGTCTGTCTTGCACTGTTTGGCGAAGCTGCATCCCTCATTTCGTTTTTACACGTGCCTACACATTGTTTTTAATGACAATAAATCTAATTGAACTGAATTGAGAGCTGCTTTTAGGAAATTATGGGAAAACTTTCCTTGAGTAAATGCATATTTTGATTTTGATTTTTCCAAAAAGATTAAGGTTACATCTTACTGTAAAGGTTCTCTCCCCTCCCCTCCATCATTTCTCATATCCATCATTCACCTTCATCTAACATTCCTCTTCTCTTTTCTGCTGGTTCTAACATGTTCCTTCCTTCCTATATTAACATGCAATTTTACATCAAGTTGTCTCTTGAACTGTAGAGTTAAATTTTGTGTTTTGTCTTTTTTTTCAGTGATGAAGTGGAGAGCTTGCGAAAGAAACTGACAGAAATCCATCTTGTCGCCATTGTTTAAAGGAGGTAAAAACTGATGACTATTTTCACACCCTATCACTGTCTAGTTTATTTTTACTTATTCAAATTATCTTAGTTTAGCAACTCTAATTTTCTTTAGACAAAGAGAGAAAAAAAAGAAAAGATCTTTTTTAGGAATATGTCACTTCATTTGCTGTAAATTTTCGCCAGAGTTTGAGTCTTGTTATATTTTTGCACAAAATGAAAGAGGAGATTTGCTCCTTAAATACAGAAAGACTTCAGGTCTGTATCTGTATGGAACATACAAATGCTTTAAGATTAGGCAAAATACACTTCTTCTTTTTTTCAACCATAATGTAAACCACACACACTCATACAGATACTCATACACTCATACCTTGTCGCCTTTGAATCAGGTCACTCATTGTGTAAAGTTTGACAAATAGACATCCTAATTTTACAGAGTTCACATTTACAGTGGCTCCAGATGCGAATGGATACTGTAAAGAAACATTACCGATGAAATGTCCATCGACTGTTATAGACACTAAGCACTAACACAGGGTAATGGGGAGAAACACATTTGACTCATTTGTTTGAAATTATCATTTTGACTGTTTTAGGAGTTAATGAGGAAGTAATTCAACAGGTGGTTTATAATTTTGTAAATAACTGTTAAAGTGTGCTTTGGCTCAGTAGTTTACTAGATTTAATTTGCCATGGTCCAGTGTTTGAATGTATCCTGACATTATATGATTGGCATCTGACCTGATGTTATCTAAATTGCACAGGTGAGTTAAATCCTCCCCCCTTTGGTTCTCTAACCAAGAGGAAATAAACTCAGACGTATTTGCATTTACTATTTGTTGGCTGATCTCAATATAATAGTCAAATGGGCACTCCCTGACCTAGAGCAAGATGGCCACTTGAGATTTTGATCCGCTCCAGGCTCCAAATAATTTCACAATTTCCTCCAAACCACCTCTAAATTACCAGTTAAACTCTGCTGCAGAAATGCCTAAACAACGACAAAGATTATTCTACTTTTTTATCGACCAGCAAGAAGAAGACGGCTCAATAAGTAGCCACATGTGTTGCTAATGAGGAGCAGCACGACGATGCTAATATATCAGAGCTAACCAGCCCAGCAACTATGGAGCAGATTTTAGCTGAAGTAAATTCTGTGGCCTCCCATGTGAATGACCTGGATGAATCATTCAGCGTTCATCTGGATGCTATTGACGAGGCCGTGAGTGAAATAAAAACATCTGTCACCTCGGTTGGGAACTCTCTTACTGCTGTCTCAAATTGAATGGCCGACCTGGAGAAGCATATAGAGGAGGCTGAAGGCAGGGTCTTGACTACAGAAGATGGCAATGGTGCCTGCAGCGCTCATCTAACCGCCATGGAGAAAACAGTGGAGCTCTTACGGCTGAAGGTTGAAAATCGAAAATAGCGGTCAATGTAAAATCTTAAAAACTGTTAATCTTCCAGAGGGTGGCACCTCTCTCATGGACTTTCTCCAGACAACACTACCAGTGCTAGTCGGCCTACTCGCTGATTTCCCCCTGCTGGAGATTGGATGTGCACACCGGGCACTGACTCCCATTCCGGCCCTGAATAAGCCCCCAAGAAGCGTCCTGGTATGGTTTCTACAATACTCCCAGAGAGAAGCTGTACTCAGATTAGCTCTGAAGAAGCGCCACATCCTCTATGGTGGCACCCAACTGCGGTTTTACCCCAGCCTGTCTGTCTGTGGAGGTCCTGCGAAGACAGCGAGAGTTCGACATCGTGAGGAAAATGATGGCCCATCTTAACATGTACCATGGATTTGCTTATCCTGACCACCTCCAGTGTCTCCATGAAGAACAAATTCACCTTTTTGACACTCCACAGCCTGCAGCTCCTTTTTGGAAACTCTTAAATGAGGTAACTCTCTGCTCACTCTCTGCTAATTATAATGGAGGAAGATAGACCTAACTCACACTGACATTATTTGCTGCTCTTTGTTACTTTAAGGACAATATTGAAAGAATAAGCAACAGAAAACGTTTTTAGTTATTGGCTTACTATACCTATTTTAATGCACAAAAATTAGATACTAGGTACTATTAGTATACTCAATTTGATTTCATACTTCCACACAGTGCCATATAATCCTCTATTATTATGTAGCATCTTTCATTTTGTTTTAATATCTATTTTAGTTTCAACCTGCATATCTGCTGCTTAAGAAATGATTGACAGAAAGTATGTGTTTAGGTCCAAGTACAACACAGGAAACCTCATTTTGGGGCGACACTACCAAACCTGCTAGCTAACATGCGGTCACTGGAACTTAACCTTGATGAGCTGATAGCCAGCATAACAACACAATGGGAAATTAGAGACTACTGCGCCCTAATATTCACAGAGACATTGCTGTCAGCCAGTGTACTGGACTGGACTCAGTGGTGCAGCTACAGGCCCCCTCCATTCACCAAGGAGACTTCCCTGGTGCCTCTGGTAAGGCTAAAGAGGGAGGATTGTGCATTTTTGCAAACAACACATGGTATTGTAATGTACAGACTGTACACAAGCTTTATTCTTCAGAAATGGAACTGCTACTGTTGAAATGTCAACCCTTCTACCTACCAAGGGAATTCAGTGCTGTGTTTTAGCTGCTGTTTAATTCCCACCATGCGCTATCTTTGTGATGTCATCAGTGCTCAGGAAACTGCACACCCTGATGTTGTTTTCATCATCGTGGGAGACTTCGACCACTGCAATTTACAGGTTGTGCTACTAAAATATTAACAGCATGTGAATATCCCCACAGGAGACCAGAATACCCTAGATCATGTGTACAGTAACATTTGGGACTCCTACAAAGCTGCTCCCCACCCCCACTTTTGACTTTCAGACCACATCTCTCTTCTGCTTTACCCAGGTTACCTACAAAGACGCAAGCAGATTACCCCTGTGAAAAACGAGTCAAACCTTGGTGCGCAGATACTGAGAGCATTATGCAGGACTGTTTTGCACACAGAGACTGGGATGTGTTTAAAGCTGCAGCCACACAAGTGGATTGTTTTATAAACATAGAGGAGTATGTGGAATGTGTGACTGGTTACATCAATACCCGCACTGACATTATAGTACCCATTACACAGGTCAGAAAATATCCAAACCAGAATCCCTGGATGAACAGTCAAGTGTGACACATACTGCATGCTCACTGTCATGGGTTTAGGTCAGGCAATGAGGAGGAGTACAAAACAGCAAAATACAGATTGCCCAAAACAACTAGAGAGGCAAAACAGCAATACCAATAGAAGCTGGAAGGCTACTATATTACTGCTGATGCCAGGTGCATGTGGCAAGGCCTACAACAGATCACGGACTATAAGGGCACCACCATGGAAATAACCAACACCACCATCTCCTTACCTGAACAGCTTAAAAAATTCTATTCCCACTTTGAGACCTCCAATAGTGAAATACAGAGGAGGTTCTCACACTCAGAACATGCAAGAATCCCCACTGACTGTCTCATCGGCTGATGTACACAAAGTCCTGAGAAGAATCAGCCCCTACAAGGCAGCAGGCCCAGATAACATCTCCAGGCTGGCCCTCAATATGTGCTACAGAACTGGCTGATGTTTTCACCTCCCTTTTCAACCTGTCTCTTGCACAGGCTACGGTCCAAACCTGCTTGAAAGGAGTGAGATGCCCCTGTAGTTTCCACATTCCGCCTTGTCCCCTTTCTTAAATATGGCCACTATTAGAGCCTCTCTGAGCTCTGAGGGAAGTTCTTCTTTTTCCCAGACCTTGAGGATGTGGTACAGGAGCTCTGGTCCACCTTCCTTTAAGATCTGAGCTGGGATTCCATCAGGACCAGTGGCCTTGTTGTTCATAAGGCCCCTGATGGCATCTTGAACCTCTGCCATAGTAGGAGGTTCCCCAATGTGGTTCTCTGATGGGACTCTGAATATGGCTGGCAATGCCTGGTTCAGCTGTGCTATTGCAGTTGAAGAGTTCCTGGAAGTGCTCCTTCCATCAGGCGTTAATGGAGTCGTTGTTCTTCAGCAGCTCCTGCCCGTCCTTTGAGCGCACGGGGTTTACACCATCATTGCTTGGACCATAGACGGCCGTAGTAGTGCTGAAAAACCCTCTGGTGTCACCCAAGTCTGCCAGTCACTGGATTTCCAGAGCTTTTTCTCTCCACCAAGAGTTCTTAAGCTCCCTCACCCATCTCTGGATGCCTGCCTTGGCTCTGGAGTGAGCCACTCTTTTAGCCTTGCAGGTTACATCAGTTTGCCAGGCATGAAAGGCTTTCCCTTTCTTGGAGATGTTCTGTTCTATCTCAATTTCATTCACATCAAACCAGTCCTGGTGTTTTCTGGACTTGTACCCAAGGGTGGTTTTGCAGGTGTTGAGGATGGTGGATTGAAGCAGCCTCCAGTGCTTCTCAATGTCATCAGGATATTCCTGTTGGAGGGTTTCCCCAAGAGAGGCCTGAAGTCGGTGCTGGTTGTCAGTTTCATTCAGGCTTTCAAGGTTCAGTTTTGGTCGGATCTGTTTCTTTTGAACCCTCCTCTTCCTCTTGGGTTTGATGGACATTGTGGAGCGGATGAGGTGATGATCTGTCCAGCAGTCATCTGCATCGATCATGGCCCTCATGATGTTCACATCATGGCAGTCCCTGGTTTGTACAATGACATAGTCAAGGAGATGCCACTGTTTGGACTTGGGGTGTCTCCAAGATGCCTTAAATTTGTTTTTCTGGTGAAACAGAGTGTTAGTGATGGTGAGGTCGTACTGAGCACATTTGCTAAGGAGAACTCCAGTGGAGGATGAAGGAGAGGGAGAGAGTGATATAAGGTTAAAAATAAACAATTTCTGGGGCATCCAGGTTGCATGGCGGTCTATTCTGTTGCCTACCAACATGGGGATCGCTGGTTTGAATCCCTGTGTTACCTCCGGCTTGGTTGGGCGTCCCTACAGACACAATTGACCGTGTCTACGGGTGGGAAGCTGGATGTGTGTATGTGTCCTGGTTGCTGCATTAGCACCTGCTGTGGTCCGTAGGGGCGCCTGTTTGGGGGGGGGGGACTGGGGAGAATAGCGTGATCCTCCCATGCACTACGTCCCCCTGGCAAAACTCCTCACTGTCAGGTAATAAGAAGCAGCTGGCAACTCCACATGTATCGGAGGAGGCATGTGGTAGTCTGCAGCCCTGCCCGGCTAGGCAGAGGGGGTGGAGCAGCGATTGGGACAGCTCGGAAGAGTGAGGTAGTTGGCCAAAATTCAGATGGGGAGAAAAGGGGGGAGGGGGATAAACCGTTTGTGGCAGAATGGGAAAGCTGTTTTCTTTGAGTGGGTTTTCTAATGGAGACGGAATAAGTGCTTTAAAAAGCTATCTCACCCTGTTATGGAAACAGGACAATTGAACAAAACCTGTTATGCACTTTTTAAAATTTAGGCATTTAGTAAGTAAAATTAGAAAGACTAAGAAATGATGAAGTATCAAGTTCAAGTTTATGTTCAGTTTTATTGTGATATTTTTTTAGAATACAATGAAAGTCTTTTGCGCTGACATTTTCTGCCTTAACACAAGGACAGAGAACACAAGGACACACCATCCCTCCTCCCCCCAAAAAACCCCAAAACATAGGCTATCTACACAGTGAATTCATACATTACATACGAATATACAATACACGATAACACAACAATGTAAGGTGCATATGGGGA
Organism: Lampris incognitus; assembly: GCF_029633865.1. NCBI lineage: Eukaryota > Metazoa > Chordata > Actinopteri > Lampriformes > Lampridae > Lampris > Lampris incognitus. The sequence continues at coordinate 15,275,654 of NC_079213.1, read as the reverse complement.
CGTCAGCTGTTCAGCAACCCTACTCCTGTGGAAAGAAACTATTACTGTGTGTGATTTGATGCTCTGGTAGCATTTTTAGATGGAAAGAGCGAGAACAGACCATGAGCGGGGTGGCTTGTGTCCTTAATTATGTTTTGGGCTTTCCTTTTGTAGCGAGTCGTGTAAATATTATGAAGTTGTGGTAGTTCAATGCCAATGATTTTTCCTGCTGTCTTTACAGTCCTTTGAAGCAGTCTGCAGTTCTGAGTTGTGAAGTTGCCAAACCACACTGTGATACAGCCTGTGATACACTCTCGATGGTACTGCAATAAAAGTTTATGAGAATTTTTTTTCAAGCCTCTTTATTTTGTCATTGTACAGGTTACAATGACATTTGTTTTCTGCATTTAACCCATATTGTATAGGAGCAGTGGGCAGCTGTGGGGCAGTGCCCGGTATTCATACCAAAACTCTTGAGACGCCTCAGAAAATACAGATTCTGCTGTGCCTTCATGAGGATCCAATTGGTGTTGAGAGACCATGTGAGGGTGTCTGTGATGTATGAACCGAGAAATCTAAAACTTCCACAATTTCAACCAATGACCCATTGATGGAAATAGGAATGTGATTTCCTCTGATCTTTCTAAAATCAACGAGAATGTCTTTTGTCTTATTGACACTCAGAGAGAGGTTGTTATCATGGCACCATATGGTTAAATCTTCCACTTCCCCCTGTAAGCCCTCTCATCACTGTCACTTAATTTGTCCAATCACTGTGGTGCCATCTGTGAATTTAATGATGCGGTTGTTGTCATATTTGGCAACACAGTCATGTGTAAACGGACTGAACAATAGGGGACTGAGACAGCAGCCCTGAGGTGCGCCGGTCCTTAGAACTAATGTGGATGAGTATGTTTTACCTATTCTCGCATTCTGGGGCCTGCCTGTCAGGAAATCAAATAGCCAATTACAAATAGAGTTGCCCAGATCGAGTCCCCTGAGTTTCAACACCAGTGTAGATGATACAACTGTATTAAAAGCAGAGCTGTAATCAATAGATAACATTCTGACATTGGTATTTTTCTTTTCAAGGTGTACTAAAGCAGTATGCAGAGCAAGTGAGATAGCGTCATCTACAGATCTATTGGAACAGTAGGCAAACTGTAATGGCTCAAGGGTAGCAGGACTTTTACATTTTATATATGATATCACCAATCTTTCCAGACACTTCATAATAACAGAGGTCAAAGCAACGGGTCGATAATCATTAAGGCAAGAGACAGGTATTTTCTTAGGTTCAGGCACCAGGGTGGTTTTCTTTAAACATAGTGGAACCACACACAGTGACAGGACAGGTTAAAAATGTCTATGCCAAGCCTGTCCCTGTACCTTTTTTATTGCAAAACCAGTTTTCCTATAATCTTGCTATTTGTTTACATATTTATTTATTTGATCTTGCCTTTCTCTGTTGTAGGGGGTGGTGAGGATTGGGGATGGAGATCTACTACTACTTTCGGCTGCTCCCGTTAGGGGTCGCCACAGCGGATCATCTGTTTCCATTTCTTCCTGTCTACTGCGTCTGCGTCTGCATGCCTCCACTTCCCCAGGCTCTCCTCAACCTGCACTCTACTCTCGCTACAGATCACAATGTCATCCGCGAACATCATCGTCCATGGAGACTCCTGCCTGATCTTGTCCGTCAACCTGTCCATCACCATTGCAAACAAGAAAGGGCTAAGAGCCGATCCTTGGATGTAATCCCACCTCCACCTTGAACCCATCTGTCATTCAGACCGCACACCTCACCATTGTCACACTTCCCTCATACGTATCCTGCACCACTCCTACATACTTCTCTGCAACTCCCGACTTCCTCATACAATACCACACCTCCTCTCTCGGCACTCTGTCATAAGCTTTCTCTAAATCTACAAAGACACAATGCAACTCTTTCTGGCCTTCTCTATACTTCTCAATCAACATTCTCAAAGCAAACATCGCATCTGTGGTGCTCTTTCGTGGCATGAAACCATACTGCTGCTCGCTGATCGTCACCTCTGCGAGCAGCAGTATGGTTTGGGGATTGGGGATGGAGATAATGCCCATTATTTTTTATTTACTTGCTCATTTTTTTCAAGTCGTGTCTGAGCTGTTGTATTTTGTGTTGTATATGAAAATATAATAAAGATATTCTTAAAAAAACAGTAAAAAATTGATAGCTGAGTGTAACATGCCTTGAGGACACAGGAAGGGGTGCCGTCTGGGCCAGCAGCTTCACCTGTAGTTTGACTTCATCCGGTGGGCACTGCTGCTGTCACTGGGTCCAAGTTGTGAGCTTCTAAGCAGGCTTAAAGGTTGTTAAGCTCATCCAGGAGAGAGGCAGAGGTGTTGATAGCCACACTCTGTTTAAATTTATAGTCCGTAATCACCTGCAGCCCCCTCTACATGCGCTGTGAGTCATAGCCACTGTAGTCATTTTCCAGTTTGCCCCTATAATGCCTTAACAAGACAACTACAGAGCAGCTTCCCAGGTGAGCTAGCTAGCTGCCCGCTAATGTGAGCCATTGCTGTCCTACCCTCTCCGTGTTTACCAGTGATGTTGGTCATTAGGGCCACATGAAGGTAATCCCACCTACCCTTGCAGTCCAGGACAAAGATGGTGACCAAAACAAGACCGCTATCAAACAGCTTCTCAGATGAGCAAGCCCATTGTCCTCTAAGGTGACTTTTTCTCATTCTACCTCAGTGTACAGTGACAATGGATTGATTACAAATTGTTTCTTTGCCCGGCCCTGGCGCTGATCTCTCTGCTTCCTCCCCTGTGACCAGCTGTCACCACTGGTGGGGTAAGTGAGGAAAACAGCTGAGTCGTTTTTGGCATTAGCCACTTGTCAGCCCTTTCGGCCGGGGCCCCCTGTGCACTGCCTCCCACGATGGGACAGACGAGGCAAGTGGGCCCGTTGTAGCTTTCCCCTCTGAACCTCTTGTGCTGCCGCTCATGGGTTCTTACTCAACATGGGTGCAGCTGTGTGACCCTCTCCCCACCTGGCTAGATGCTGAGGAAGGGCTATGCACTGCAGTGCCGGCAACCTCCTCCTTTTAGCGAAATACTTCGGACTTCTCGTCACTCCATCCGAGAGGATGGCATTGGAGGAGGAAATAACCATTTTCCTCCCCAATATTGAGAGGAGGTCAAGCTCGTTGGTGAATAAAAGTAAAAGTGGGTGATCCAATGAAGTGGATGTTAAGCAAATTTAAGCATGTTTAAACTTACAGAAGTTTACTGACTTTCTTCATCGTCATTTTTTTGTGTCTACATTATGTACACAACTTTATCATTTGATGTTTTGTTTAGCGTAGTCCTACTAGAGCAAGACAAACTGCAACCATACTTGACAAACAATACTGATTCTGGTTTTAATTTTGACCTCAGTGACACCAGAGTGTCTGATACTTTTAAAGTCAGTATATATATAATCTCAAAGAGTCTCTCTGAGGTCATGTGACATGACATATGGCTGCTTTGTACCATGGACAGGAATGATCTCACAGAATGGGATATGAGGTCATTTCTTTGACAGATCTCAATTGAATTAAGTATGGAGAAGGGCTGATTGTGACACCTGAGACCTTTAAAAGATGGCAATTATGATGAATATAGTATCATCAATCTACTACTACTTTCGACTGCTCCCATGAGGGGTCGCCACAGTGGATCATCCGTTTCCATCTCTTCCTGTCCTCTGCATCTTCCTCTGTCACGCCAGACACCTGCATGTCCTCCCTCACCACATCCATAAACCTCCTCTTTGGCCTTCCTTTTTTCCTCTTCCCTGGCAGCTCCATATTTAGCATCCTTCTCCCAATATAACCAGCAGCTCTCCTCCACACATGTCCAAGCCATCACAATATTGCCTCTCTTGCGTTGTCTACAAACCGTCCAACCTGAGCTGTCCCTCTAATATAATCGTTCCTAATCCCGTCCTTCGTCGCTCCCAATGAAAATCTTAGCATCTTCAACTCTGCCGCCTCCTGTCTTTCGTAGTATCATCAATTGGTTACACTTTATTTTAGGGGGACGGCGGGGGTCGGAAATTACATAGTAATTTCCTAGTAATAAGGTGGAAATTATCACATAATTTCTTAGAAATAACGTTGAAATTAACTTTTAATTTGGGTTAGGGTTAGGGTTAGCTGTAAAATTACCTATAAAAACTACCACCTTATTACTAGGAAATTACAAGGTAACTTCAACCTTAATTCTAAGAAATTACGTGATAATTACCACCTTATTACTAGGAAATTACTATGTAATTTCCGACCCCCTAAAATAAAGTGTTACCCATCAATCATATCACTCAAATATCATTGACTATATTTCTGTATACATTTCATCGTATGATACTTACCTACATGTTATGGGTATTATAGAGAGAGAAATCTGAAAACACCCCTCATGAAAATTATTGACACGTTGAAATATCTTGTCTTTGATTGTCATCCCATTCTGCCGAATAGATACCGATCTAGATGAACTTAACACATTAACCAGCTCGAGTGTCGTGTCCCCATTTGCTAATCGTGTTCTAAACCAGGAAGTACTAAACATTGTATGCATACCTCCACTTATAGTTTAACAGGTAAAGACAACGCGTTGTACTCAAAGGAAAGTAGGATTATTCTTAGAGCACTTAACAAGTGAAATGCAGTGTGCTTCTTCTGCCCTGAATTCTACTACTGCTGCTTTTGGCTGCTCCCGTTAGGGGGCGCCACAGCGGTTCATCTGTTTCCATCTTTTTTATTTGTATCCTCTGTCACACCAGCCACCTGCATGTCCTCCCTCACCACATCCATAAACCTCCTCTTTGGCCTTCCTTTTTTCCTCTTCCCTGGCAGCTCCATATTCAGCATCCTTCTCCCAATATACCCAGCATCTCTCCTCCACACATGCCCAAGCCATCTCAATATTGCCTCTCTTGCTTTGTCTCCAAACCGTCCAACCTGAGCTGTCCCTCTAATATAATCATTCCTAATCCTGTCCTTCTTCGTCACACCCAATGCAAATATTAGCATCTTCAACTCTGCCACCTCCAGCTCTGCCTCCTGTCTTTTCGTCTTCTGCCCTGAATACTCACTATAAGAAATGGTGGCTATGTGGCTATTGAGCTGATCTCGTTTCTTGTGTTTACTTTGTAGTAAACCTCATTTCATGTGAACCCAAAACGGAAAATATATCTATCCCAACCTCAATCAACCCTGAGAACTGGAGCCATTTTATTGGACATCCAGCACATAGAGGAGTCCGGTGTGTGTGTGTGTGTGTGTGTGTGTGTGTGTGTGTGTGTGTGTGTGTGTGTGTGTGTGTGTGTGTGTGTGTGATGACGTTAGACACACACTCATCAATACACATAAAACACACACAGACTGGCCTTTACCAGGAAAATCTCTGTAAAACACATTACACATCATCCTCATTCTCTGTCACTTGGTCTAATTTCAACATAACTTTTGTCATGCAAAATGTCAGTTACATAAGATTTTCAGAGTTTAAGTCAACAGCCTATGTGCTGGACCTTTACACCCCCCACCCCCCAAGTCAGATGCTTTTTCCATGTGGGAACATGAAATGGCTCTCGGGTGCAGAGCTGGCAGGGGTGTTTGCTGCCTGCGGCGTTGCCACCGCTGAAAAACACTGCAGTGTTGTTTCTGAACAGCTGCACCGTGGATTTAGGAGGCAGAAACTTTTTCCAAGACACACAGCGAAACTCAGGAGCGGGATTAGAGAGACCAATAGGAATATCTGGCATTGCTCGGCTCTCTATCTCTCTCTGACACCAATCCCCATCTCTTATATCTATAATCTCCCTCTTTTTATCTTTCAGTGTACTGTCCCTTCTCTCTCCCTCTCTCTGTCTCTGTCTCTGTCTCTCGCTCTCTCTTGTTCCGATCCTCTGAATCAGGTTAAGTACAGAATAGTTTTGGGACGGGACCTGCTGCACCCTGTCACTATTGACTTTTTAGATGAATCAAAACTGAAGACAATTGCAGGCAGGGCAGTGATTTTCTTTGTGTTGAAAAAGGGACACAGTTTTCATTATCGAATAATCTGTTCTTTTTTTCAATTAGGCTCAACTAGGGTCCAAGGATAGAGATTGTGGTCTTTTGTTGTATATTGTACTGATTGTAAAGCCCTTCGGGACAACCTTGTGATTTTGGGCTACACAATAAACTTGATCTGACTTAAATTGATCAATTAATCATTATGTTTATAAAATGTCAAAAATGATGGGAAATATGCCTATCGCAAATTCCCAGAGGCCAAACTCATTGGCTGTTTACTTTGTCTGACCAGCAGTCAAAAAAACTTTATGCATTTATTTCATCATGACATGAGTCTATGAATCAAAAGGCAAGCAACCTTTTTGTGTTACAAATCAAACGATTAATCAGTTACAAAGATTATACCCAGTTAATTTCCCGTCGATCGGTTAATCAATTAATCAATGTAATTATTTCAGCACTACGGTATCAGAGCATAAATTAGTAACTTAAAATCTTGATGACATCCATCCCGTAAAAGTTTTTTTTATTAGATTTTACATTTCTGCTGATTAAGTTTTTTAAATTTTCTCTGGAAACCATTATCCACACTGATCTCAAAGATTTGTGAAGTAACATTTGCAGTGACATTTGGAAAATGACTGTGTGACATGTTTTTAAGCGTAATACTGAAGACACACCGAATCAACACATAGTTCAACTAGCAACAAATCATATTTACAATTTTACAGGAAAATACTTATTTAGAAAACAATATCCGGAAACTTTCAGACAACAGACAAATCATCAACCAAACTGAAAATACAAATACTTTTGTCCAATAATGTTCTTAAAAACATTTTTGAAAAGAAACAACACAAAGATTTTCTTAAAATTGTAAAGGTATGATTATTCCAGTGCAAACTCAGTATTATTATTTTTTTTTTTGCATGAGTAAAAATCCAGCCACCTTCTCTATAATGAAAATGAGAATTCCACCCTTCATTGCATCACCATTGGTCTCTTCATTGTCGAATTTCTCAAATTTCAAATTTTCCACAGCAACTGAAGGGCAAGAAGGGTTTCTCCTCTGCTATTATAGGAGATGACGTGGCAGTTCCACCTGAAATCACAGGAAAGAAAAGACAAAGAAGAGTGTGTGAGACAAAGGTCATAAACTGCATTAGGACCAATGCTGTTGCAAATTCACGATGTGTGATGTGGTTTTTTTTTCTTGGTTTTTTTTTCCACCCGTGGGGTAGGGGAACAAAAACACATGGTTGCACCTCGGTTTTAACAACTGTGCTTCTTCAAATTCACGGCTATTTGCCTTATTGTTCTGCATTTATCTGCTGTAATGGGAGGTAAAACGTGATGCGTTGTATCAGTTTTTTGGAGAAAGTCCTCACCGACAATGACCATTCAAATGAGGTTTGAAAAAGTGTTAATGATTTGTCTTGATGCATGGTCAATAATCCAGCAAAAAAAAAAAATCAAAGAAGGTTGAATCAGTTCATCTGGATACAACGTTTACTGACAATAAACGTTGTATCCAGATGAGCTGATTCAACCTTCTTTGATGTTAATGATTTGGATATTCAAGGATGAGCTGTTGCCTTAAATATGCCAGCAATGGAAACTATGAAAAGCAACATTTATTTACATGTAAATCCTCAGGATTGCAACTTTGAATTCATTGAACTGAAAGTGAATTGACCTCAGCCTTGCTCTCTACATGACCCTAAAATATAGCTTTTTTTAATCTTTACATTAAAGCGGTTAAAAAAATGAAGGGGCTTTTAGTGGTCTGTGTTGTTGACTGAGTGTTGTTGGTTTGTGCAGTGGTAACATGTAGTATCTGTCTTTATCAAAGCTCCAGCAAACCCAGTCTATAAATAAGTGCACTAAGTGGTTGGAATTTCACAGCAACGAGACCCTCAGTGTCTGAGGGCAGGGTCTGTTTTCCATTGTGACAACATAACAAACCATGCTAAAGCATTAGACGAGTTAATGTTCTTGTCTATCAAATGGTACACACTTAAGCACAAGAGGTTGGCTTCATTTCCTCATTTTTTTCTGCACCACATGTACGAATTTCCAAAAAATAGATAAGCATGGATTTGTGCAGGTACCCACTGTCAACTAGGCATTTTCTTTCTTTTTTCTGTCTTACTTTTTCTTTGCTTACTTCTTTTTTCTAGTTTTCTCTTCCTTTCTGTTTGTCCATCTATGCTGTTTTCCTTTCCTCCACAGGTGAAGGCTACTCAATTATACTGAGGGCTTGGCTGACATTTGAATTTTACCCATTGGTTTCTCTCTTGTTTATCTATTTCTCTCACTGACAAGCATTGCAATCATACCACATTGCTGAATGCCTGGGTGCTAGCGAGCAGCCTTTTGCCTGCCTGTCTGTCTGACTTTGTGCAGAGACAGGACATTCCATGTTAACTACACAGACGACACCAAAGTCATTGGCCTTGTGTTGCTCTTGGAAATTGAAATGCCCATCTTGTTCAGCTTGTCTGCAGATATCTCATTACCCCCATATTGCTGTCAAGGAATTGCTTTGAAGGTTTTTGTCCTCATTCAAATGCAGTTAGTTTGTCTTTGTCCTCCTTTGTGGCCAAATTACTTAGCCTGTTAAGCTATGCAAAACTGAACCCATGTATTTGGTTTCACTTTGTCGCTGGCTTTGTCATAACCAGTGACGTACTGGCCATTGGGTATACCGGGACAAATCCTGGTGGGCCGCCGCATCGGTGGGCCAGTAGACCATAAAAAAATCCATGACATGCCCTGTTTGCCTGTCACTAGGGGTGCACATGAAAGCGTGCTGCGTGCGTGTTCCATGACAGCTCACTGGCCAATCACAATCAAGTTAGTTAATGAGCGTTAACATTCTAGACCAGGGGTGTCAAACTCCTGGCCTCGAGGGCCACAGTGTCTGCAGGTATTTGTTTCAACCGTGCACTACACCACCTGATTTAACTAATTAGCTCACCTCCTGGATCAAGGAGGGAAAGGAACTAGTTTAATCAGGTGGTGTAGTGCATGGTTGCAACAAATACCTGCAGACACTGCGGCCCTCAAGGCCTGGAGTTTGACACCCCTGTTCTAGACAAATGCAAAAGTAGCACGCAGCAATGAGATGGCCAACGAAAGCCATGGACAAGAAAAAGTGAAAAAGTGAAGTAGGGGTCGAAAAAATTAGAGGGAAAAAAGAAAGCAGGACTTAGAGGCACAGCTTCCACAATATAAAAAAGCACGAAACTGTCCAGACCCGCGGCGCACATGTGCTGCGCTTGTAGGTGGAGCGAGGTAGTTGTTACGGGTGGTATTATATCACCACCCAGTGGATGTTAACTGTAGTTAATGTTACGTAAGGCACAGAGTCTCCTGCGTGCATCAGTTCATCTCTGTATTGTTGATACATACAGTTCGACACTAAAGCCCATTAACTGTTAACTTGGAGTTTGCCTCGTTTTTACACACCGCTAGCTCAAACATGGTGTCAGAATTGGACCTTTGATTCGGCTATTTGGTGGCTGAAGGGACATTGAGCCATCAAGCAAGTTTTGCAAGTTTTTTTGTTTTGCTAATGCTAGCTAGCCGTACCGCAGTAAAAGCAGTGAATAGCCATGGCCGCGACCGTACCCCCACCAGCTCCGATGAAGCTCAGTGGCAACCTGAGTGCGAATTGGGAAATCTTCCGAGCAGAATAGGAAGATTATGCTTTAGCCACAGGGCTGGTGGGCAAGGACAAGAAGGTCCAGGCAGCGACTCTGAGGAGTGTCATGGGAGTTGAGTGTCGACATGTCTACAAACACAACTTAAATCTGACCGACGCACAGCAAGAAGAGGCGACCGTCATACTGGACTCACTGGAAAGGTATTTCAAACCCGCTAAAAATGTGATTTATGAGCGCTACGTTTTGGGCTGTTGTAAACAAGAGGAAGGTGAAACAATAGACTGTTTTGTGACACGGCTCGGAGAAAGCTTCCACATGCGAATATGGAGCCTTAAGAGATGACTTAATCAGGGACAGAGTAGTCATTGGCATTGCTAAAGAGGGCAAACGCAGACGGTTGTTAAGCGGAAAGGACTTGACTCTAGCCAATGCTATTGAAGCATGCAGAGCAGCAGAACTGAGTGATTTGCAGTTGAGATCCATGGAGCAGGAGAGATCATTCGTGGACAATGTCAATGTTGTAGGGAAACAAAAATTCAAAAGATCAGCCAGTACTACAGAGAAAATGAGTGGGAACCCCAGATCACAAGGTGAAGGCCTCTCCACATGTAAATACTGTGGCACAGCACATGAATGGGGAAGAGAACACTGCCCAGCATATGGTAAGACCTGCAATGCTTGTGGCACAGCTAATCACTTTGCGAGAGTTTGCAATAAAAATAAGAAAAAGGATGGTAAACTCCACGCACTTGAGGGACTGAACATGGATAAAGACAACACAGTCATGGACACAAATGATGTGTATGCAACAGAAAGCATTGGTGCAGTGGGAACAAAAGGCAAGAAATGGTTTGTCAATCTCCGCCTGAATGGCAAACTGCAGAGATGCCAGCTTGATTCAGGAGCTACGTGCAACGTCATGAGTCTCAGGGACAAGAAGAGGCTAGCTCCCAGACAGAAACTAAAGCATAGTAGCACCACACTGAAAATGTACTCAGACCAAAGTCTGCCATCATTTGGGGTCCTTACCACTGAGTGTGTTGTACGGGGCAGCAAATACAAGCTGGATTTTGAGGTTGTAAATACACGACAGTTGCCACTGCTGTCAGGGTCCACGTAGGAGGAGATGGGGCTCATACACTTTACCATCCCAGAGGAGCTCGGAGTAGAAGGGCTCAACGCAGTGGACGACAGCCTCACCATGCCTCTCACCAGTAGTACAGTCATCAGAGCATATCAGGATGCCTTCACTGGTCCTGTGGAGGCACTCCCCAGAGAGGTCCAGCGGTTCAGCCGGTGCAGAGTGCACCACGCAATGTTCCAGTGGCTATGAAGGAAGATGTGAAGGCTCAGCTCAACCGATATGAAAGAGGGGGTCATATCATATCAGTCAGTGAGCCCATGGATTGGATCAGCAATATGGTCATAGTCAAAAGACCAGAAAAGCTGCGTATATGTCTACAGCCGCACCATCTCAACCAGGCACTCAGATGCTCGCATTACCTCATGCCCACACTGGAGGATGTGCTCTATAAGCTGCCTAAAGCCAAGGTCTTCACACTGGTCGATGCAAGAGATGCTTTTCTTCAGTGTAAACTGGATGAGGCTAGCAGCCTCATGACCACCTTTTGGACCCCCTGGGGCCGGAAGAGATGGTTGAAACTTCCGTTTGGTGTGTCAGTAACCCCAGAGGTCTACCAGAGGAAACAGCATGAGCTGTTGGAAGGGCTTGAGGGAGTGGAGCCTATAGGTGACGACATCCTCATCGTTGGTTGTGGCGACAGCGAGGAAGAGGCAAACAAGGACCATGATGCCAAGCTGGTAGCCCTTCTGGACCGCTGTCGATAAGTGAAACTGTGGCTCAGTGTCAAGAAGCTTCAGTTTAGAGGGTCTGAGGTGCGGTTCCATGGCCATATCCTGTCGGCTGCAGGTCTAAAAGCTGATCTGGAGAAGGTCAGAGCGATTTTGGACATGCCAGCCCCATCCGATGTCAAGGGTGTGCAGAGACTCATCGGATTCATCACGTACTTGTCTACGTTTCTTCCGCGGCTCTCAGAAGTATGCGAGCCTTTGAGGAGACTCACAGACAAGGACACAGTCTGGCACTGGCTGCCGAAGCACGATGCAGCTGTCAGGGAGATAAAACAGCTTGTGACACAGATGCCTGTGCTGCGATACTACGATGTGTCAAAACCCGTCACAGTACAGAGTGACTCCAGCCAGCAGGGCAAGGGCTGCTGTCTGATGCAGGAGGGACAGCCTATTGCTTTCGCGTCAAGGGCACTCACGCCTACAGAGCAAAACTATGCGCAGATAGAGAAGGAATGCCTTAGCATAGTATTTGCCTGCCAGCGTTTCCATCATTATCTGTACGGTAGAGACAATATCACAGTGGAGACAGATCACAAGCCCCTCGTAGCAATCTTCAGCAAGCCTCTCCTCAATGCTCCCAAGCGCTTGCAGAGCATGCTACTGGCTCTTCAGAATTACAACCTGAGAGTGAACGACAAACCAGGACCGGACATGTTTGCGAGTGACACATTAAGCAGGGCTGTCACTTCCAAAATACACCCTGGCTCTATGCATGCAGAGCACACAGTCTGCAGTGTGGTGGACGGGCAGCTGGCAATTGAGCACATAAATATGACCGACTATCTGAATGTCACAGACAAAAAGCTCCTGCAGATACAGCAACACATAGACACCGACAGACAGCTGCAAGTCGTGAAGTCTACTATCCTAAAGGGTTGGCCCGCTGATAAGGATGAAACAGAGCAGGCAGTCAGAGAGTTCTGGCCTATCAAAGAGGAGCTAAGTGTCCAGAATGGAGTCTTGTTTAGGGGGCAAAGAGTGGTGATTCCAAAATCATTGCATCCTGAGATGCTTGCCAGAGTACATGGCAGTCACATCGGCGGCGAGGCCTGCTACAGACAAGCACGGGAGACCATATACTGGCCTGGAATGCAGAGCGAAATCAAGGATTATGTCAGTAAATGCTCTACATGCAATGGGTGTGCGATTGAGCAGCAAAAGGAAACAATGCTGAGCCATGAACTGCCCACACGCCCCTGGCAAATCATAAGTCTGGCTCTTTTCCAACACATTGGGAAAGACTTTCTGATGGTAGTTGATCACTACCCAGATTTCTGGGAGATTGATGTTCTGCCAGACCTTAGCGCGGAAACAACAATAAAACGATGCAAGGCTCAATTTGCTCGTTATGGGCAACCTGACAGGGTCATTTCCGACAATGGGCCCCAGTTCGCCTGTACTCAGTTCCGCCAATTCGCTGTGGAGTGGGGGTTTGACCATATCACCTCCTCACCAAGGCATCCCAAGGCCAACAGGAAGGCGGAAGCAGCGGTCAAAATCGCAAAGAACATGTGCAAGAAAGCACTACGAGATGGCAAGGATGTCTGGAAGGCAATCTTACAATGGAGAAACACCCCAACGGAGGGTATGGACAGCAGTCCTGCCAAACGACTGATGTCACAGCGTTTGAAGTCAGCTCTGCCAGTGGTTGATGCACTTCTTGAGCCACGCGTCGTTACGGATGTCGTAGATAAACTGCGGCACAGGAGACAATTCTCGAAACTCATCTACGACACGACTGCTAAGGACTTACCTGAGCTCACAGTGGGAGAAGCAGTTCAGATGAAGCCACTACCAGGGGACAGGACTGGCATCTGGCAACGGTGAGTGTGTCTGCAGAAAGTGGCCCCACGGTCATATCTGGAGGTCGAGGGCTCCTTGTATCGTCGCAATCGAGTCACTCTACGTATGGCAGAGCCAAGGCCATCACAAAACCCTAGGGCTGGTGCAGAGGGACCTTCATCTGAATGCAGTGGGTCTCAGCCACAGAGTGAAATGACAGGGGGTGAGAGGGTATCCACGTTCTCCTCAACCCTCTCCCAGCAGGCTCTACAGCAGTCCACAGGCTCCGGGCTCACCAAAGACTTTGGACACTTCTGCTGTCCCATCGTCACCCCATTCCCCTGCTCTCTCTCGATATGGCCGTCAGATACGGCCTCCCAACAGACTGAACTTATAAGCTCACATGGATTGGTTCTAAGGTTCAGTGTTTAGACAGGCTGTTGAATTGTTTTTGAGATCTAGATATAACCATGTCTTGGGTGAAGTTCACAAGTTGGTATTTCAAGAAGTGTTTTGTTTACTTAAAGGAAAGGGAGATGTTACGGTGGTATATCGCCACCCAGTGGATGTTAACTGTAGTTAATGTTACGTAAGGCACGCAGTCTCCTGCATGCATCAGTTCTCTATATTATTGATACATACAGTTCGACACTAAAGCCCATTAACTGTTATCTTGGAGTATGCCTCGTTTTTACACACCGCTAGCTCAAACAGTAGTGTTCAATGAGAAAGGCGGGGAACCAGCAAATAGTGATTATATTCCAAGGATTAGTCATATCCTAAAAGTAGTAGTATTAGTCATATCCTAAAAGTGTCATGAGTAAAACTAGGCTAACTATATAGCTAGCTAGCTAGCGTTGGCATGTCCTCGTTTCTGTAACGTTATTTGTTGTCTTCCGTGTGTCCATACATCAGTTAGGAGCGCATCCTACTAAACACCCCTCTCAGGTCTTTGCGACACATAGCCCACGGAGGCAGTCGCGCACGTGCCGTGGGGGAAAAAAATTGACATACTGTTTGGGTATCAGCACCCTCTAGTGGCCAGCAGCGCTATGACGCTAAGGAGCAGACTGAAGCAATACGATGGACGTTTAGGCTGGGCTACATGTTCTGTTAAAACTGCTGTGAATTGTGGTTACAAAACAACCCCACTGATAGACTGTGTTACTATTTAAGCCACGCTGATCGTGTGTTACAGTACAAGTCCGTGCCTCCTGAAATATGTCCCGGAATAGACACATGCTATTTTCCATTACAAAAGCCTTTGAATACGTTCAGAATCACCAGTCAATAAGACTATCATTACCAGCAAGTACTAGGTTACTAAATCTATTGGGCTATGTCCTATAATTACATTAACCCCCTGCCCCCCACCTACTGTAACTGACTGTCGTACTGTACATATGTAATTACCCCCACTCCCACCCCCGGCTGGTCCTGGTGAAGTCCATGGTTCTATTTCTTTCCCAGTACGCCCCTGGTCATAACTGAAAATACTTCAGAAATTAGAAGACGGATGGTGGCCTGATACACAGAAAATCTTTCCCTTCCGACTATGGCCGGATTCGATGAAGCAGCAATAATTGGCAACACTGTCTTCGGGAGGGGGGCGGAGTCAACTTGTGTTCGTCACATGAATGCGTCTGTGTGTGTGTCGGGAAAAGCAGTGGTTCGGCCTGCATTCGCCTTGTCACGGAAGTGGCGAGGCGTCTCCTTCGAGACTGCCGGACAGAGAGATGCAGTTGGCGAACGCATGCAGTACGAGGGTGGGTGTTTGAACTAAAATAGGGAGCGATTGGCCACTAAATTAGTAGAAAAAGGGAAAAATCAGAAAGAAATTTAAAAAAAGAAAGAAAATCTTTAACTTGTCTTCGGTTTTTTACTTTACAATTTGAGCACTTTTTGCACCATGATCAATTCATCTATATTGTAATTTCTACTTCTGCAGTTATAGCCTTTTTCATCTTTCCTTTTCCGTTCCTTTCCCACATGTTGTCCATAGACAGCATACCTCAGCAACAGCAGAGATGACCCTAGACTCTCTGTCACAAAGGCAGTTTAAAGTCTGACTCCTATTGACCCTGTGACAGAGTGTTACGGCCCTAGGGCCAGCCCAGAAGAGTGGGGTAATTGGCCGGATACAATTGGGGAGAACAAAGGGAGAAGAAAAAAAAAAACCCCCCTCCCAAAAAAAACGTCAACATGGACTTTGGTTACCTGCCAAACTGTCTATTAGAGAAGACGAACCTGCTATGTCAAACACAGACAGAATTTAGCAGAGTTCAAATGCTTCGCTGAGTTCAATTCCCTTCCTGGAATCTAGAATAAAACAAACCCGTGCTGTGTTAACGTGGATAAGCATGCACTCCCTCTGTGTTACGGCCCCAGTGCCGTGTGTTGTGTATGCGATTACCCTCTTGTAGACAGACCTAGGGTTTGTATTTATGGGAGGGGGTGTTACGGCCCCAGTACCGTGTGTTGTGTATGCGATTACCCTCTTGTAGACAGACCTAGGGTTTGTATTTATGGGAGGGGGTGTTACGGCCCCAGTGCCGTGTGTTGTGTATGCGATTACCCTCTTGTAGACAGACCTAGGGTTTGTATTTATGGGAGGGGGTGTTACGGCCCCAGTACCGTGTGTTGCAGTTACCCTGTTGTAGACAAACCTAGGGTTTGTACTTATGGGAGGGGGTGTTACGGCCCTAGTGCCGTGTGTCTAATTTTCCCTCTCCAGGTAATGCCCCGCCTCCTGTGGAGCTGCTGATTGATATGTACCGCTCAGCACCCAAGGAGCAGAGGGACAAAGTCCAGCTCATGGCGGCTGAGAAGACCGAGGCAGAGGAGCTGAGGCTGAAGGACCTGAAGAGAGGGAGCAAAGAGAAGGCAAGAAGATGGCTGACGAAGAGGCCCTGAGGAAGATTCGCTCTGTAAAGGTGCAGGTCGACATCCTCAACAAGAAGCTTTCAATAGCGAAGCAACAGGAGGATGCCTTGCTCAGGGAGATGGATGTGACAGGCCAGGCATTTGAGGACATGCAGGAGAAAAACATCAGACTGATGCAGCAGCTCGGGGAGAAGAATGAAGCCAACTTCCAAGGGAGTGAAGAGGATTACCCTCTTGAATGCCAACCTAGGGTTTGTATTTATGGAAGGGAGTGTTACAGCCCCAGTGCCGTGTGTTGTGTATGCGATTACCCTCCCATAAGTACAAACCCTAGGTTTGTATGTATGAGAGGGTAATCGCATACACAACACACGGCACTGGGACCGTAACACCCCCTCCCATAAATACAAACCCTGGGTTTGTCTACAAGAGGGTAACTGCAACACACGGTACTGGGGCCGTAACACCCCCTCCCATAAATACAAACCCTAGGTCTGTCTACAAGAGGGTAATCGCATACACAACACACGGCACTGGGGCCATAACACAGAGGGAGTGCATGCTTATCCACGTTAACACAGCACGGGTTTGTTTTATTCTAGATTCCAGGAAGGGAATTGAACTCAGCGAAGCATTTGAATTCTGCTAAATTCTGTCTGTGTTTGACATAGCAGGTTCGTCTTCTCTAATAGACAGTTTGGCAGGTAACCAAAGTCCATGTTGACGTTTTTTTTGGGAGGGGTTTTTTTTTTCCTCCCTTTGTTCTCCCCAATTGTATCCGGCCAATTACCCCACTCTTCTGGGCTGGCCCGGTCGCTGCTCCACCCCGTCTGCCGATCCGGGGAGGCTATAGACTACCACATGTCACCTCTGATACATGTGGAGTCGCCAGCTGCTTCTTTTCACCTGACAGTGAGGAGTTTCACCAGGGGGACGTAGCACATGAGAGGATCACGCTATTCCCCCCAGTCACCCCTTCCCCCCGAACAGGTGCCCCAACTGACCAGAGGAGGTGCTAGTGCAGCGACCAGGACACATGCCCACATCCGGCTTCGCACCCACAGACATGGCTAATTGTGTCTGTAGGGACGCCTGACCAAGCCAGAGGTAACACGGGGATTCAATCCACATAATCCCCGTGTTGGTAGGCAACGGAATAGACCACCACGCCACCCGGACGACCCTGTTCTTTTCTTTTCTTAAGAAAAATATTGATAAGTCCTATTTGCACAGGACTAGTATTACCTGGGGACCTCATATGATTTAAAAATTAGCCCCCCACGTCTGTGGTTTATGTGGCGCATTCGCAAGGGATAACTGAAGTCTGTATTTTACTCGAATTTACTGAAACATACACTGTTTTCCTCTGCAACCACATCTTGAATGTCTTAAATTAGTTCTATGGTCTTGAATGACAAGAACAATTGCTGCTAAGAAGAAAAACGGGCATTGGATGCATGAAGAGAAGCTCAGTTTAATTGATGTGTGGGTTGAACCACATTACCAAAAGCAATTTGGCGAAATGGTGCACAACCACTCCGGGTTTCCATGCAGTGTAGTGAGATGAGCCTCCTGAAATTGCACCCAAAATGCTCTCTACATGTTCATTTATAATTTCCACCACAGCCTCAATAACTTTTGATAAGGAAAGAGGCATGGAGAAAACAAAAAACCAATATGCAGAATTGAATTCTGATTGTGAAACCCCCTAGGACTAAATTATGATTTAGGGCTATACAGATAAATCTGAATTGACTTGACTTCTGTTTCATGGAAATTCACTTAGGTAATGCTGCTTTCCCTCCCAATGAATTTAGCTAATCTCTCCTTTTTCTCTTCTTCTCTTCTCTAATGCTAGTTTTCACACAGGAATGCACCTCTACCCATCTACTTCCTCTTTCTGCGTCACATGTGGTCCACTCACCCGCCTCAGGTTGCGGATGCTGCTGTTGCGGATGGACTCCATCAGGTGGTCGTGGTCCGACCTCATGGGTGTGGAGGGCCTGCTGGACTCCTCCCCTCTCCTCTCACCGGCCACAGGTCTCAGTGCGTTCTTCAGCTCCCGCAGGATGCCGCTCGTCTCCTTCTCGCTCCCCTTCTCCTTCGCTCTCCCCTTCTTCCCTTTCTTCCCCTTTGGCTTTGCCTCCTTCCTGCTGCCCTCCTCGTGAGCCCGGATCACCTCCGCGATCATCCTGGTTGGCTTTCTCTTCTCCCGTGGAGGCGGGGGAGGAGGAGGAGGAGGAGGCAGTGGAGGAGGAGGTGGGGGCGGGACCAGGGGAGGGGGTGGTGGAGTGGAAGCTGGGGGAATCTGTTTTTTAGCCGTGCTATTCCTGGGGAGCTTCGGAGAGGACCAAGGGGAGGCCCTGGGTGAGTTGTAAGGTGACGAGCAAGGTGTTCCCCTCTAGAGAGAGAAAGAAAAAGTTATAAAAAGAGGGAGAAGACCGCATGTGTTCTCCATTTGAACCAATAAAGGTATTTCAAATGAAGATTAATTGTGTGAAATCTTCAACTTCTGCCCAAACCGAGAAAATTTAGGTAGTTTAAAGTGAATCTCCTTAATTTCTTCACTTTTGGTGGATTTAGCGACATATGATGGTCACTATATTTTGTTTTCATACAGTAAATCCCAACGTGATGACCTGGTGAGAATGGCAGACGCCACCAGTAAAAATTAAAAATACCATGTGGAAGAGCAATTACGGAATGCTAACACACTGAATGGCTGTTGTAAGAATGCCCTCGGGAAACGGTGTCAAATCTTTAAAAACTCTTAAAACATCTTTAACCATTTGGCTACAAATTGGAGCCTGTTAGCATATCACACCGCCTACCAGTTGTTTCAAAGAGAGCGCACTACAATCGGTAACCTGAGAGATGCGAACAGGCTCCAGTGTGTAATAATACACTGGTGTTCTTCAGCAGCAAAAAGTAGTACCAGGATATAGAGTGGTCTGTGACGAGAACTGAGCATTGGAAGCACTCGAAAGATGTTGTATTGTTTTGTGGATGGTTAACAGGGTTTGTTGCATGTTTTATGATGGTTTAAAATGTTTTTATCAGCTGTCACCGTTTGTTGCTGTTCTAGCAGCCAGATCTAATGCCCATGCATCAATATCAATACTAGTGAGTAAATCATGCCACTTTGTCAATGGAACCAAACATTCCCTTTAAACTCTACTCTCCAGTTTTAAAAACGTTATTCTTTTGGCAACTGGGAACATGCGTTAACAACTATCCATCTAAAAGAATTTTATTTATTGGCTTGTTAATAATCTAGGATACATCTTGTTTCAGAGCCAAACTTTCCATTTACACACCAGTGCAGTGGTGCGGAGGTTAACAGCTCCCTCCTGCGCCCCCTGCTGGCCTTGTTGCTGCTGCTGTCTCTGTTCTTGCATCCGTTTTTGTCTCTGGCGGTCCTGGTTCCTGGTCAGGATCCCAGTCATGCTCATCCTGGGCCCAGGAAGGTTAAACTGGTACCCCAGTTTGATCAGTGTGTAATTTTCCCTCAGAATCTTAACCATCTCCATCTCCACCTGGTTAGGGAGGAAGAAGAGAGATATTTTAAAGTATTACTGTGGCGGTAGAGAAGATAACCAGAGGGGACGCTTCCACTTCCATTTCAGGGATTATAAAATGGAGTAATGAAAGAAGGAAAATGGAAGAGAGTGATGACAGGAAGAAAAGTGAAAAATGAGAAGGTGTAGAGATTTAATAAAACAGGAGGAGAGGGTTTGAAAAGGGTAACTGCCCTCAAGAGAACAGGGATTTGGATAAACCAAAGGGAAGAAAAAAAAATGTTTGATCCTGAAAAGAAAACCTTTAAAAATCCCTGGTAATGAAAACTTTATTACAAGATTACAAGATTACAATTTGATTAAGATAGAAGATTGATATAGGTATGACAGTAAATATCATAATGCTAAACTATTCATTTTAACAATTTTATATCACAAATACTTTAAATAGATTAAATACTACAGATAGATATGTACATATCTTTATTCTCATTCATATTCATAACACTTGCCTGTTAATCTTTCCTGAGATTGTCAGGTAAA
Source organism: Lampris incognitus (assembly GCF_029633865.1). Taxonomy (NCBI): domain Eukaryota; kingdom Metazoa; phylum Chordata; class Actinopteri; order Lampriformes; family Lampridae; genus Lampris; species Lampris incognitus. The sequence continues at coordinate 15,255,349 of NC_079213.1, read as the reverse complement.
ATCTCTAGTCAGCTCCACAAGCCGGAATAATCTTTCGAGTTAATCATTAACCAACCTGTCCCCCACACATGTGTCGCTGGTTGTGGAAGCGGAGCTCAGTCAAAGTGTTGTTTCCTGGAAGGGCTTGAACCAACGCCAGCACCCCCTTCCCCGTCACATAGTTGGACTCTATATTCAAACTGGTGATGGATGAGTTCTCTCGTAGCATCTTGGCGATGGCCAGCGCCACAGGGTCATCGGCGTGCGTGTTTGCCAAACTGAAGACCCGGACATGAGTGTTGGTCCGCAACGCCTCAGAAAATCGGATCAGGGTTCCCTGGAAGAACAGATATACATACTTTACGTTTAATTTGTAAGAACGATCAAGTCGACGTTTTAAATCAATGAGACAGCACGCCAGTGTACTTGTTTTATGGCATACAAAGTATAAGAAAGCACATTGCTGTTTTATAGCATATTCTAGAAAATATTGGCCAGTGGAAATTGATGTTTATTTGATGCAAGAATGACCCTCTAGTATATTTACAGAAAGCAGAAACTGAATCTACTACCAGCAGATGTTGTACTCTTTAGCTCAGCAGTCTTACCCAAAGTCACTGATGGCAATTTTGGCCTGGTCAGCAAAATGTTGCTACCAGTTCTCCAGCACTATGACGTGTATGTTCCAGTTACAGTACCCTACATTACTCCACTATGATATCAGTACTTTAAACAGGTAAATACCATACAGTCATGATTTAATCAGCTCGATCAGGATGCATGCAAGCCAGGAGCTACGTAACATGATTGCCACTGAAACTGCCACAATCATGTGAAAACACTACCATGTGGATATCTAAAAGGCTTTTTTTTCACATTACGATTCGTTTTTTAGTGGAATTCCTACAGCCAGTTTAAGATCCAGTTCAATGAAAAGCTTGTTGTACTTTTTAAGACATAGTTTGTTAATGTATTAGAAGTGCTGTCGTGAAAATAAGACTAAAGCCCCTTGAGAAACTTCGGTTTGGCTGGACAGTCAATTTAATTATCACCATCAGTCATTAGGGTCTGTTTTTAGTTGCCACCCAACGTTGTCTGGGATAGCAAGCTAGCTAGCTATCAATAGTCTTGTGAACTCAGGGCAACGCCATGAGGGCGTGCCGAAAACTGTTACAACAAATCAAATGATACTTCTGACCCTGAAGAAAATGACACTCCTAACATTAATTTTCCAAAATATTACTTGTCTGACTGGATTAAAATCATTGGACTGGATCTTTAATTAATCCAAAATGGCCAACACCTGTTTTGCTGTGAAAGTTAGATGGAATAAGATGGAAAATGTCTACCTGTGAAATGTCCTCAATGTTGTTGAGGTTGACCTCTGTGAGTTGTGGGTCATTTTTAAGGACTCGTTCCAGCGCATCATCTACAACGATGGGGTTTCCACAGGAGTTTTGTTCGGCAGGTTGTGGTGGTGGAGTCAGTCTGACCGGCTCCAGCCTCGGAGGTTTAAGAGACACCGAGGTCTCACCCCATGGCGTTACAGGACCACAATTCTTTGGGGGGTCTGAACTTGCTTTTTCTTCTTGTCCCTCCTCCTCACCATCATCATCTTCTTCTGTTACTGCCTCTTCCTCATCCTCTTCTTCTTCCTCTTCTTCCTCCTCCTCTTCTTCTTCCTCCTCCTCTTCTCTCTCTTTTTCATTTATACACTCTTTCTTTTCTTTCTCACTCTCATCTTTTTCATCCTCCTCTTCACTGTTGCTTTCTGTCACACAGCTCTTCTCTTGGTCCTCGTCCTGTGTTTAAATAGAGTTTAAAGTCAGACCTTCACTATTTGACTTCTGATGATACAAACAATGGAGGTTATGTGAAAATGAAAATCAGCAAAAACTATTTTTCGTTTCTAAACCAAATCAGTGTAAACCTCATACGAGATAACCTCACAAGAAAATGATAAATTATAAGGTTTAATGTTCCCTGGATGTTGTCAGGTTGTAATACCTTAGAAAATACAATGGCCAGTTTTAGATGTAGGCCTATTACACAACACCAAGCAACTCATTGCTTTGATAATGAAACTTACTGCTGATAGATAGATAGATAGATAGATAGATAGATAGATAGATAGATAGATAGATAGATAGATAGATAGATAGATAGATAGATAGATAGATAGATATCATATGCAAAATGAAATTGTTTTAATCTATGCTATTCCAGAAAATCTCAAATTATTGACAAAACCTCTGACCGGTTTGGGGCTTCCTCCTCCTATCTCGTCTTCCAGCAGTTTCCTTGTCTCATTCTCCCAGTACTTCATGAGGGCCTCTCTGCTGAAAGTGCCGGTTGGGGTCTTGTCTGTCTGGTCTCTCTGCCTTAGTCCGATGGGCACATTGGCGTCCGGTTCGATATCTGCCAGCTCCTTCTCCAGCTCCGCCAGCTCCTCGGGACTGAGGGAGGCCAAAAGCTCATCCTCGTCCACGTCCTCATACTTGCTGAGCTCTCGTCGGTACCCGAAACAACTCATGACTAAGAGGAACGAGTTGTGGTAAACAAGAGTTGGGGTTGAGTTGCTGCAGAGCCAGTCAGCTTCAGTTATTAAAGTTATAGCAACACCACCACCAACAAAAAGGGATTAGTCTTTTTTTTTTTCCAATATGAAGAAAGTCCACTTCGTATCAAACGTCAGCCAGCACCGACCCTGGTAGGAAGGTGGGGTCTGTGGTTTAGGATCCTTTGTGAAACATAGACTCCACCACAGGGTCGTTGAAGATCCAAAGACATAGGGGGAGGTCGATGCAGAATCAGGGTCCGATTAAGCAATCTCCTTGCTGGGTTATGTTTAGTCAGAGCAGCCGGTTTTTATTGATTTAGATTTTTGAGTCCGGTTTTAGGCCAAAGGTGTTTTTGAGGAGAGCCCATTCCAGTTTGAACTGGCTCCGTCCTGTACAGCTGAAACGATGCAGGAGGTCTTAGCGTGTCCGACAAAATGAAGTGAGCATGTATGTATGTGTCCGTCCCCTCTCCTCTCTAATCTCTACAGCTGCTGTTTAGGCCTTAAGAGGGGGATCAAGGGGGCAACGTAACAAAGCGTCAGCCCCCATGAAGCAAAATCTTTTTTTAGGGCCCGCTGCTCTGAGAGAGAGCCACAAAAAGTATGTGAGCTCAGGCTGTGTGGCCTGTGGACCAAACTATCTGTCACCATGGTCCGAGTGGCTTTGTTGGTGTACAAAAAAAGACCGGCTTGACCCTAGAGGTCCACCGACCGAGTGAAACAGAGAGATAGGTAGTGTAGCGAGGTTTCGACAGGAAGAGGGCCGGCTGTCAATCAGCCAAAAGGGTCACAGGTTTGAGTCGCATGAGAGAAAATTTGAATCTATTAGGCGTTTCCTTTTCAACTTTTTTAACCTTTTCATTCAGCGTACTGTAGGTCATTTATGCCAAAATGATCTCTGAATGAGAAAAGATCAGGGAGATTGATGGAGGAACAGATGGACACGAGACAGGAAAAGGTCACAGAATACAGATATGAGAGTATAGCAGGATCTCTCTATCGCTCTCTATACACAGGGAGGGCAGAATTAGACCAAGATAAACACATCAGATTTGACCGAAATTACAAACAGTCATATCAGATCAAGTAATGCTGAACATGTTCACTTTTAAACACATGCCACTTTCTTTTTCTCTGCCCCCCCCTCCCCGACACACACACGCTGACACATATATGTTAGGTCTCGCCATGCTGTGACAACAATGCTGATGTATTTAAAGATTTTTAAAAATTTGTGCTCTAGGCCCACCTGTTGATCCGATGTTGACTCACTGGTTATCATAACACTTGAGTCCAGTGCAGACTTTACACAACACACACACTCAAAGTGAAGTAGTGTACAATGAAAAACTCTTCCGTATTGACGCCGTTTTGGAAATTACCTTGTTAATTAGAAAAAGATGTTAACAAATGTATGCAACATGCAAAAAGCATTCCCAATGTTCACTGCCAGGTCACACTTACAGTCATAACTCAATGGGCAATAGTGCAACCATGGTACGTGTTCATCCCCTGCATGTGCCACAGACTCCCATCCATTTCACAAACGCCTCCTTAAGAGCTTTTTAGTATTTATTTTATTAATTCACCAATACTATAATTTGACATAACAAATCCTTACACAATATTCTCGGGAACATATTAAGATGTTTTTTATATATATATTTATCTATTTTTAAAATCGAGTAGTTTTCTATGCAAGCCACCAGCTTCTAACTTATCATGCCCCCATATATTTGGTTATTGCAGAAGTGTCAACGACAACAACAACAACAACAACGAACATATAGGTGGTAATGCCTTTGTGCCGCTAACCTGTGTAAAAAGAGACCAGTGCTAAAGCAGTAAGTAATGAAATAAACTATCAGACTGCTATTTTCCAAGGCACAGATAATACCAGACAGTGGTCAAATCTTGCATTTTCATGCCTTACCAGTCTAATATGTGCAAAAACATCATGTACTTAAAACACCGATTATACATTGAAGTAAAGAACAGGCTCAGATTTAGAAACAAATGTCTTTTAAGGGAATTAAAAGCAGTACAGGAGGAATAGCGGCAGGAGGAATAGCGGTCATCCTCTCAGAGGTACTATTCTGTTATTCTGCAACTTTCATTTCATAATACATCGCCCCAAGTGAAAGTCACAGATGAATCCACATATGTAGAAAAATCATTTCCACCGGCTCAGTTTTAAAACAGAGGTGCATGATGCGTTTTGTAGCTTTCTCATCACTTGAGCAGAGGTACCACGTCATCTCGTAGAGGAGGGGTCACCGTATAGGTCATACTCTCTGTACATCAGGTACTTCTTCAGCCTGGGGGGGAAAGGGACCCTGGCCATGGCCTCCGGGCTGTTCAGTGTCTTCGGACGCATCTGTCTTCTGATCACCAGTCGGCACAAATGCTGCAGAGACCGCGGCTGACCTGGGACACACACAAACATGCGCTCATATCCATAACAGACCACTTTTGAAAACATATTTCGTGGAAAGATTTTTTTATGCACTTAGGTTTTTGTTTTTGTTTGTTTTTATTTTTTTTTTGTGTTCCTTGTATTCCAAAAGAGGAATATAATTTTCAGGCCAGCAAAGGTACAGTTATATTTAAAGCACATTCACACACAAAGGCAGTTCAAAGTGCTTTACATAAAGGCATAGAAAAGACATTAAATAAGAGATACAGCGTAAGATACCAGCACGGGTATCACTGGTTCAAATCCCCGTGTTACCTCTGGCTTGGTCGGGTGTCCCTACAGAACCAATTGGCTGTGTCTGCGGGTGGGAAGCCGGATGTTGGTATGTGTCCTGGCTGCTGCACTAGCGCCTCCTCTGGTCAGTTCGGGCACCTGTTCAGGGGGAGGGGGAACTGGGGGGAATAACCTGATCCTCCCATGCGCTACGTCCCCCTGGTGAAACTCCTCACTGTTAGGTGAAAAGAAGCGGCTGGCAATATCGGAGGAGGCGTGGTAGTCTGCAGCCCTTCCCAGATTGGCAGAGGGGATGGAACAGCGACTGGGACGGTTCTGAAAATAGGATGATTGGCCAAGTGCAATTGGGGAGAAAAGAGGGGGAAAATCCGGGGGGGAAGCAATGGACAGCATGAAGGCTTTTAGCCTAGCTTTAAAAGTGATTAGAGTTGGGGCAAGTCTTAGTTCTTCTGGAAGTTTGTTCAAACTAAAATTCAGTTTTATCTCTGGGAATAGTAGAACCTTTTCATATGTTAACACATGAGAAGGTTCATATGTTAACTTTAAAACTCAACTCCAGTCTGAAACTCAATCATTTCTTAATGGTAACTTGAATTCCAGATCTAGTCAGGTCCAGTTTGAGTCTACAAGGTGACGTGTGGGTTCTGGTACCTGGTTCTGGTTGAGGTTGATCTCAGTGGCCTGCAGGTTGGTATTAGGGGTAGGGAAAAATTGATTCATAAATGCATTGCAGTTCTCTCTTGAAAGACTATGTCTCGAAAACTCAATAATCGGAAAGTTAAAACTCAGTTCTCGACGGGGCTGTACGGTCCTTACAGCTGGACCATATGGATGGTGAAAGGTAACGAACGTAAAAGATGTGCGTCGTGTTTACATTCTGAGCTAAGCTACTTCCTTAATTTTGGTGAGGATGGCCGAGCGTGAGCAACCGAAGATGGATACAATCCGACTGGCACCCCCGAGCTTAAAAGCTAGCGTACGGAAGCATTTTGGCTTCTACAAAGTTGATGTGAAAAGGGACCTGAACAAGAGCCACACTGTGTGCAAGTTGTTTAACTTCTTCCCTTTTTGGCTGCTCCCACTAGGGGTCGCCACAGTGGATCACCCGTTTCCATTTCTTCCTGTCCTCTGCATCTTCTTCTCTCATGCCAGCCACCTGTATGGCCTTCCTCACCACATCCATAAATCTCCTCTTTGGCCTTCCTCTTTTCCTCTTGCCTCGTAGCTCCATCGTCGGCATCCTTCTCCCAATAGACCCAGCATCTCTCCTCATATGTCCAAACCATCTCAATCTCGCTTCTCTTGCTTTGTCTCCAAAGTGTCCAATCTGAGCTGTCCCTCTAGTACACTCATTGCTAATGGGCGGCACGGTGGCCCAGTGGTTAGAACTGTTGCCTCACAGCAAGAAGGTCCTGGGTTCTAACCCAGGCCATCCCAGGTCCTTTCTGTGTGGAGTTTGCATGTTCTCCCCATGTCTGCATGGGTTTCCTCCCACCATCAAAAAGACATGCATGTTAGGGTTAATACCCCTGTCTGGCAAAGTAACTGTATCTATTGTTTTTCCTAACAACTTAAGATCCAACTGCCATGTGATGAAAACGTTTGCCTGCCTCTGACTGGCTAACCCTAATCCCACCCTACCGCTAACCAATTAGAGGCAGAGTTTGCTGATTGACATAAAACACATCTCTACTGGTGCTTGGTGTGGGAATGTCACCCCAGACACCAGATGTAAAACTCAAGTATACTGCGAAATACAGATGGATTTACCTAGCACTGATAAGCTTAATCAACATTGTATAAACTTGTTTGGCAAGGGCTCACAAGTCACACACAAGTCCCGCACTCTAGTTATTCTCTCGTTACTCTAGTAGTTATCCTGGACCAATATCAGGTGGGTTCATGTAGGATTTACATATTATTTATCTATCACCAATCTTTTAAAAAGTGCAGATTGTAATAGTCTTTTTTCATTTTAGAGAAACGCAGAAAAGATTATTTCAGGACCATATGTGAGCCATGTCTCCTCTCTTTGCAGAAGAGAAGCACAAAGACATCAATTGAAGACAAACCTGGGATTGAAAGGGGTCATTTCAGAGGAGCAGTACAAGAAGTGTAAAAATAACAAACTTGCCGTTTTGTGTCATGTCATTTGTACAGATTTAAAGTTTATTTCTAGATTTTGTTATCTCATGAACTAAGTGTTTGAGGAAAAATAAAAAGTGAGAGCGTGATACCAGAGTATGAACAAGAGTTTGGGAAGTATAAGAAAATTGTCTGAATCTCACATTAGCATATTAAACAAAACTCGTGATGTGTAGATTTTTTTAAAATTATCTTTATATACTTTATTAATCCCCATGGGGCAATTCTTTCTCTGCATTTAACCCATCCTAGTTGTGTAGCTAGGAACAGTGGGCAGCTGCCGTGCAGCGCCCAGGGACCAACTCTAGTTCGTCTTGCCATGCCACGGTCAGGGACACAGACAGGAGTATTAACCCTAACATGCACGTCTTTATGATGGTGGGGGAACCCACCGCAGACCCAATAAAAGAAAAGATAAAAGAAGAACGATAAAGATGAGGTCTGATTCAGATGGTTCTTTCCTTTTGGCCGCTGTATGGATGTATTGTCAGCTCGTGACCCCTGGATTAATATAAAGGAAAAACGTACTTCATAAAGGCACCGTGTCTGCAGTTTTACCCAGTATGTCGCAAATCTCCGTCCACTGCGGCTTCCTCTCCAGGATACGTTTCAGGTTAGGACAGAGACTGATGTAGCTGACGTAGTCCAGAAGCGTCCTCACCACGCTGCCCACCAGATGCATCAGCCACGACACCGACACAAACTCACAGAACTGGTGGAAAAGGGGGAGACAAAAGAAGAAGAAAGGGATCGATGAGCGATCGGATTTGTTTGAGTGATTGTGGCAATAGCAGCAGCGTCCATAGTGGATGTTATTTGTATCTTGGGACAGATTATTTTGCATTGAGTTCTCACAGAAACAGTGTCAGGTTGGCTGTAGAACTCGTAGGCTTGGTTATGCAGGTCAACCCAGGAAGTATCCATTTCATCACTGTTACCATGGCGACACTGGAAACACCTACCAGGGAGGGTTACAGAATAGAGTAGTTCATTATACTAATGAGTTATAATCATTACATGTAGGTTATGATGATACTAATAAATTATACTTCTATACCAACACTAGTATACCTTCATACAAAAATATCATACAAGTATACTATACAATGAATATACACTGACAATATAGTAACACTAATATATTATGATGCGATTCAAATTCTTGAAATTTGCTTTATGTCACTGCTACTCTTTGAAACATTACACAACAACATTGACACAAATAGTCGAATACATAACAGGTAATTGAATACAGAAGCTCATTCAGTAATATAATTACTGAATGTTATGCTATGCTTTTATACTATTGAAATATACTGTTTTTCCAATACTATATACACCGATTAACCAAAAACATTAAAACCACCTATCTAATATTGTGTAGGTCCCCCTCGTGCCGCCAAAACAGCTCTGACCCGTCAAGGCATGGACTCCACAAGACCTCTGATGGTGTCGTCTGGTATCTGGCACCAAGATGTTAGCAGCAGATCCTTTAAGTCCTGTAAGTTGGGAGGTGGGGCCTCGGTGACTTGTTTTTCCAGCACCTCCCATAGATGCTCAATTGGATTGACAGCTGGGGAATTTGGAGGCCAAGGCAACACCTTTAACTCTGTCATGTTCCTCAAACCAATCCTGAACAATTTTTGCAGTGTGGCAGGGCACATTATCCTGCTGAAAGACGCCACTGCCATCAGGGAATACCGTTGCCATGAAGGGGCACCTGGTCTGCAACGATGTTTAGGTAGGTGGTACGTGTCAAAGTAACATCCACATGAATGCCAGGATTCAAGGTTTCTCAGCAGAACATTGGCCAGCCTCTGTCGGCTTGCCTTCATCCCATAGTGCATCCTGGTGCCATCTTTTCCCCTGGTAAAAGACGCGCATGCACCTGGCCGTCCACATAATGTAAAAGAAAATATGATTCATTAGACCAGGCCACCTTCTTCCATTGCTCCATGGTCCAGTTCTGATGCTCACGTGCCCATTTCAGGCACTTTCAGCGGTGGACAGAGGTCATCATGGGCACTCTTGACTGGTCAGCAGCTACACAGCCCCATACACAGCAAGCTGTGATGCACTGTGTGCTGTGACACCTGTCTATCATTAACTTTTTCAGCAGTTTGAGCAACAGTAGCTCTTCTGTGGTTTCAGGCCAGACAGGCTAGCCTTTGTGCCCCATGTGTAGCCTTGGGGCACCCATGGCCCTGTCTCCAGTTCAGCAGTTGTACTTCCTTGGACCACTTTTGGTAGCTACCACTGCATACTGGGATCACCGCACAAGGCCTTCGGTTTTGCAGATGCTCTGACCCAGTTGTCTAGCCATCACAATTTGGCCCTTGTCAAGTCACTCAGATCCTTACGCTTGCCCATTTTTCCTGCTTCCAACACATCAACTGACTGTTCACTTGCTGCCTAATATATCCCACCCCTTGAAAGGTGCTATTGTAACAAGATAATCAATATTATCAATTACCTATCAATGGTTTTATTGTTTTGGCTGATCGGTGTAATATTACATCAGTACATTCCATTACATAAAGAAGCAGTAACATTAGTGTTGTTAGCTGTTTCGTTTTTTGTTTTTTGTCATTTTGCAATCTTGCACCTTGACACAAAGCTGTTCAGGGATCTCTAAGTTTTAGCTTAGTGTTTTTCAGTGATACAACTGCATCTTTGGGTTTATTCTTTTATTTAAGCACCCAAGTGCTTATTTTTAATAGAGAGCTTCTCTTTAACAAGAGTAAATTCCAAAACCAACTTGACCCAACGCTAACTATGGTAACATTAACACTTACTTTCCAAGCATGTAAAAATGCCGCTTTTCAGACCTACTTGTGGGCATGGTATCCGCTGTTCAGCAGCATTCGCAGCATCACAGGGTCTTTCAGGCTGTACTGCAGGGCAGTGGGGAATGTCGTGTTGTTGATCACCCTGAAGTAACAGTTCACCTCCGCTCCATAGGACAACAGCAGTCGCACCAACTCATACCTGGAGATGAACAGCCAAAGCCAAGCACAACTCAAATGGGGAGCCTGTATTATGTTTCTTTATTGAGTCAAAGACTCTTTCAGTAATTCAGTCATGCTGGTGTATTTCATCGTGGGTGAGATGAAAATTTGTTTTTGATATCACACACCAGACTTCACAATCACCTATACACATACTGACATAAGCACATAATGACACACTGCATAATTTACCTGTAAAAGTTATTTTAGAAATAGAGTTTTAGAGGATACAGCAGAAGTGAACCAAATTTTTATGATACGTCTCTGGGATGTTTATATTAGGGTATAGTACTATGTTAAAGGGGACGTGTTCGATGCCCCTTGCATCCAATTACATTCCTTGTTTCTCATACATCTTACTGAATGAGCAGCATCTCGGTATAGGAACACACGTATACACACACTTCATGTACTATTAGGTTATGGCTACACTGAGACAACAAATTTTCTCTCATTCACACACACACACACACTTATCGTTCCCACTGCCCAGCCCACACACACCTCTCAGATCGTATGGCGACCAGGATGCACCGTAGGGGGTCCAGGTCCGTTCTGGCTCCAGCCGCCAACAACATCTCAGCACTGGTCACGTCACCGTTTGACACAGTAAAGTAAAGAGGACTCTTCCTTAAGTCCCCGTAGTTCTCTGAAATGAGATTTTTATTAGATTTAGACTTGTAGCAGAAAGCACTTTACAAAAGACATTCTTAACACTTGAATAACGATAGTGGTCATGGTGTTAGTGAACATACCCCTTCAAACAAGTATTTGTATTCTTTAAGCTAGCTGTGTGATGTTTGTCTGTGTTCAGAAAATGAATTTTGTTTATTTGTATGTACATATATTTGTAGTGCAAACCCCCGTGTAGATATTTTAAAACCATATCTTTATTGTATTTTTTTTTTGAGTTGGGGTTAAAAGTTTGATTCCAACTGGAGTCGCCCATGTCATAAATATATGAGGAGCAGGTTTAGCTATTCAAAAGGACACTAGGTGAGAGTAGTATTCAGGGGTGCTGACCCTTATGTAGCAAATACAGCACAATAACATATAAACAAACTAGTCAGTATCCTCATTTAAAGGTAAGTACGTAGATTACAACAAGCTCTGCTTTTCAGTTATCAAAAGTCCAGTACATTGTGATTCTTAAAGTTTTCCATGCACACAATCTTGAATGTCATACAGGTCGTAGGTTCTTCTCCATCCACTGACACACACACTGTATTTCCCGGACTATTAGTCGCTGTTTTTTTACTTGTCTGACTGGTGCTGCGACTTCTATTCCAAAGCTATTTTTATACAATGTAATTTTGTCTGACGAATACGCTGCATTTGAACCAAGACCACTAGATGGCACTATTTGATCTTGTGACTCGATTGAGAATACTGTACCGGCCGTAGAAATTGAAAGAGAGTAGAAGGGACATTGAGCTTGCTTGTCGTGGGTCTATTTAGTTCAAAAGAAAATGGCGATTGTTGTTAGTTGTTATGGTGCCAACACACGTCGGGGGGGGGGGGGGGGGCTAAACGTACTGCTCGTTTGGCCGTTGCCGCAAAAGCTCAGTTTGCGACTGGTCGCAAGTCGGTTTATACGGAAGTTTATGCGGAGGTTAGCCTGCTAATAATGGTCACAGTTCTTTGCAATGGCAGTGGTTTGCAATGGCCGCCGCTCTGACCGTCCTGCTGTTGATTTGAATCTAAATGTCCTTTCTCCTGTGATTCAGTTTCCATAGTACCGCCATAAAAATGCGACTTATATGTTTTTTTCCCCTTCGCAACAACACATTTTTTACCGAGTGCGACTTATACTCCGGTGTGACTTGTAGTCCGGGAAATATGCTATGTACATGTAGATAGAAAGGTGAAATGGGTGCACATGTTTACCCCTCCCACCAGAAGAATATGCCGAGTGTGTGTGTGTGTGTGTGTGTGTGTGTGTGTGTGTGTGTGTGTGTGTGTGTGTGTGTGTGTGTGTGTGTGTGTGTGTGTGTGTGTGTGTCCAGCTGCGCCCAACCAGAGATGTGTGTATCCAGCACAGCATTAACATTGAACCCTTTCTGGATGAGCAGCTCCAAACACACATTGTGTCCTCCATCAGCCGCTGAATGGACAGGATTCAGACCTGACAGACGAATGGCTCTCTTAGTGGTGAGAGGGATCAGCGTCCTCAGGATTCTACAGAGAAAGGAGAGAGAGAGAGGGAGGGAGAGAGAGAGAGAGAGAGGGAGCAAAATAGAGCCAGAAAGAAACAGACTCAAGGAAACACATAATAGGAAAATGCAGAACAAAATAGGAAAAGGAGAAAACAATGAGACCAAATGTTTAGTTAATTGTAATTTAAATGAAAACGTACGTCTTGTTTCTCTTTCTTTCTTTCTTTTTAATATGAAGGGCTATCATGTCTAATGTGTTTGGATACAACAGATGATGAAACTCTGCACCAGAATTGCTGTCTCTTTTTATCTTCCAAGGGGAGTGAAATTCAATTGAGTTGCACTAATAACATGAATTGCCATAGGACAGCTAACTGGGGAGGAAGGAGGAAAGGAAAGGCAGGAGGAGGGAAAGAAACCAATTGCAAACCCAAGAAGTTTAGTGAGAAAATTATGACCACAGTGCCAAGCTCTATACAGACCCATTTAGATTTCATGAAATATTTAATGTGTGCTTTTCATCTGGTTCACAGTTCACTTAGTTATACACCTGTTTAATCAAAGCCCTTCTAATGGTGATGGTGAGAGTAATGTCATTGAAACTGCCTATAGGACACAAATAACTACTTACAGGTAGTATCCCTCGTAAGCAGCTCTGTGTATGGGCAGCTGACAGGCATAGCTGGCTACGTTTGGGTTGGCTCCATGCTGCAGGAGCAGCTCGACACAGTCCAGGTTTCCAGATCCAGCAGCGTCATACAAGACTGTGTCTCCATTGCTGGCCTGGGCATTGACATCAGCACCTAGTGGAGCACAAGGAAAAATACAACTACTACTACTACTTTATCAGCTGTTCCCGGTAGGGGTCGCCACAGCAGATCATCCATTTCCAACTCTTCCTGTCCTCTGCATCTTCCCCTGTCACACCAGCCACCTGCATGTCCTCCCTCACCACATCCATAAACCTCCTCTTTGGCCTTCCTCTTTTCCTCTTCCCCGGCAGCTCCATATTCAGCATCCGTCTCCCAATATACCCAGCATCTCTCCTCCGCACATGCTCAAACATTCTCAATCTCGCCTGCCTTGCTTTGTCTCCAAACTGTCCATCCTGAGCTGTCCCCCTAATATACTCATTCCTAATCCTGTCCTTCTTCGTTACTCCCAATGAAAAGCTTACTATCTTCAACTCTGCCACCTCCAGCTCCACCTCCTGTCTTTTCATCAGTGCCACCGTCTCCAAACCATATAGCATAGCTGGTCTTAGTACCATCTTGTAAACCAGGGGTCAGGAACCTTTTTGACTGGGAGAGCCATAAAAGCCAAATATTTCTAAATATATTTCATTGAGAGCCATATAGTATTTTTAACGTATAATAAATTAAATATGTCTTACTTTTAATGCGACTTCTGGTGCTGCATGGTTTTGCTGATGGCCTTGTAGTCTGGTTCATACGTGGTGAGGTTGAGCTTCATGCAGGCGTTGAGGCTTCCATCAGTTAAACGTGAGCATAGGTTGGTCTTAATGTTCCTCATATGCGAGAATGACTGCTCACATGCATATGTAGAGCCAAACATGGTCAGTACGGCAATACTCACACGCTGCATTGTGTGTTATGTAACAGGAAGCTCGTTCCAAGTTTTAAGAATCAGCTGGTCTTCAGGTTGAAGATTTTTCATTTCTGTCCACTTGTGTTCCCTCGCCAGCTCTGCTCGCTGTCGCGCAAGACTTTCCAACTCTCCATTAAGTGACTTGAACTTACTCATCCACATGTCTGATGCCTTCAGGTCAGCAACTTCCAGCTCAGTCTCCGATAGAGACCCCGGGGATGCATGTCAGGTCGATTTTGTCCACTGCACACTCATGTGGATGAGTGATGAACTTGAAAAGACCAGTGCGCGAACGAAATTCTCCAAAACGTGCTTTGAATGACTGCAGGAGATTGGACGTAAAGCCAGCTAGCTGCTGGAGATCCAGACGTTGAGTGGAGTCACTTGCTAAGCATGCATCTCTAAATTGTTGCAGTCTTTCAAAGTGCAGAAGACGACCTGTTTCAATGTCCCTGAGAAAGACTTCCAGCTTGCTTTCAAATGCAAACACTGCTTGTTGAAGGGATGAGATTGTATTTCCAATACCTTGCATTTTCACATTGAGCTGGTTCAGATGGCCAGTTATGTCCACGAGATAGTGAAACTGCAGGAGCCAGTCAGTGTTGTCTAGCTCAGGATGCTTGACGCCTTTCATTTCAAGAAAAGTCCGGATTTCACTCAGACAAGCTGCAAAACGGCTGAGCACCTTCCCCCTTGACAACCAACGCACGTTGCTGTGTAAAAGCAGACCGGGATAATGATTCCCAACTTCTTCTAACAGAGCTTTAAACTGGCGATCATTTAAAGCTCAGGCAACAATAAAGTTGACCACTCGAATGACCAGAGACATCACCTCGCCAAGCTCCTGGCCACACGTCTGAGCGCAAAGCGCCTCCTGGTGCAGGATGGAATGAAAACTTAGGTTGGCTCTCTTTTCATGTTCACGGAGAAGCGCTACAAATCCTTTGTTCTTCCCCAACATACAGGGTGCACCATCAGTACAGACAGAAATACGTTTATCCATCGGTAGGTTTTTTCTTTAGCAAACTCCATGAAAGACGTGAATAAATCCTCTCCTCTTGTTGTCCCTTTCATTGGCAAAACAGCCAAGCTTTCCTCACGCAGTGTGTCACCTGCAGCATACCTGGCAATTATACTGCACTGAGATAGATGGCTAACGTCTGTTGACTCATCTAACGCGAGAGAAAAGTGTGTCCCGGCGTTTATGTCCTTAATTTGTGTTTCCTCGACTTGATTTGCCATCATGATGCTACGATCGTGCACAGTTCTTGCTGACAGGGGCGTGTCTTTTATTCGTTTGATTATCTTGTCTTTATTTGGGAAGTCATCAAACAGTTCATTGGCCACATCAAGCATGAATGTTTTGGCATACTCGCCATCTGTGAATGACTTTCCATTCCTTACTATTGCCAAAGCCCCCGCAAAGCTAGCGGAATTCCTGTCCCCTTGCTTGGTCCACACACGTAGTTGCTGCTGACTCGTCTGCACTCTCCGCTGTAGCTCCTCGCATGCCCTTTTCCTGCTGTCCCCCGCTGGAGATTTCCATGCAAATGAAGCATGGTGCGTATCGAAGTGCCGCTTTATATTTGACCGTTTCATCGATGCAATTTTATCATTGCATATTAGACATACCGCAGATCCTGCTCTCTCCACAAATGCAGATTCCTCTGTGCACGCAGCCTGGAATGCACGGTAATCATCGTCTTTTTTTCTTTTCGCCATCTTTTCCGTTACAAGGGTTGAAGCGGATAAACTAGTTGGCTATCTGATCAAATTGATTTCTTCACCTTTACAATGACCCGGACATGCTCGCGAGCCATTGGTTCCCGACCCGACCCACGGGTGACCCGTGAAATTTATCTTCAAAACTAATTTCGGTTTACTTTAAAATGACACAGTATTATTAAGAAATATCGCAAGTATTTTAAAATCAGTTCCAAACTGATTTTTTTTTTCAACTCAAAATTGTCTGGGAGCCATATGCCGTCACCGGAAGAGCCATAGGTTCCCGAACGCTGTTGTAAACCATCCCTTTTGCTCTTGCTGGTACCCTTCTGTCACAAATCACTCCTGGCACTCTTCTCCACCCACTCCACCCTGCCTGCACTCTCTTCCTCACCTCTCTTCTGCACTCCCTGTTACTTTGAACAGTTGACCCCAAGTATTTAAACTCATCCACCTTCGTCACCTCTACTCCTTGCATCCTCACCAGTCCGCTGTCCTCCTGCTTGTTCACACATATGTATTCCGTCTTGCTCCTACTGACTTTCATTCCTCTTTTCTCCAGTGCATAACTCCACCTCTCCAGGCTCTCCTCAACCTGCTCCCTACTTTCACTACAGATCACAATGTCATCCGGAAAAATACAACATTGTTAATAAGTTAACAAAATTGCTCTAACTTCCATCACACAGCTGTGGGGCACGATGTTTTATTAAGTCTAACAGAAAGATCACATTTTATTATGATTTTCAAGAGGCCCAAGTTGCTGCCAAAATTACAGAAATTAACCATTTCTTGTTTGCAGAAATAATGTTTCATTTAAAGGTATTGAATTTGAAGGCGTTCATAACCATTAGTTTAGAGCAGGGGTCTCAAA
Organism: Lampris incognitus; assembly: GCF_029633865.1. Classification (NCBI taxonomy): domain Eukaryota; kingdom Metazoa; phylum Chordata; class Actinopteri; order Lampriformes; family Lampridae; genus Lampris; species Lampris incognitus. The sequence goes on along the minus strand of NC_079213.1, from coordinate 15,238,584 downwards.
CTCAGATTACCTGGGGGCCACTTGACAGGTGGTCTTATGGAGGACGGCCGGTGCAATAGTGATGAAGAAAAAACTGCTCGACTATATAACCTTCACATCGTTTTTTTAAAAATTATTATTATTTCACATTTTTTCATAGTTTTCATATGAATAGGTAACTATGTACATAGTGTAGCCTGGCCTAGGCCTACATATTTAGCCTACCTCTTACCAGAAACCTGGCAGTTCTTCTGCAGACACAGGTGAGGCACATTTGCTTTCAGGGACAAGGCAGTGGACACCCTGAGGACAGCCTGGAGATGTTCATTGGTCAGTCTGGACCTATGCTTTGATTTATTAAAGTTCATAGTTTAGGACAGTTTCTCACACAGATAAGTGCTGCTGAAAAGAGACGTGACCTGCCTGAACAGTTTGGACAACTGTGGGAATATTTTGGGAAGCTCTCTGAGAAACTTTCCAAGCATCTCCTGCTTTCCTTGTGCCTCTGCACTTTGCCTTGAGCTCAGTGTTGCACTGCAAGTCTATGAAGCTCCATTTGAAATGCGCTTGGAGCGCTGTCCACGTCAAAGGAGAAGGGGTCTGCAAATAACTGGAAAGTGGTGCTGTGAGTCTTAAAAATTGGTCAGAAAAGTGATACTCAAACCCCCGGTGCATATTGCCAATGGCAGTCACATACTCAACAGCATGGACTCTGTGAGCTGTATTTTCCATAAGCTGAGTTTCACAAAGAAGGCTCTCACACTATCAAATGCTACAGTGACAAGTTGGTCTGGCCCCTGCAGTTTTAAATTAAGAGTGGTAAGTGCGTGTGTGATATCGGCTTAGAAAGCCAAATCCATGAGTCATTTGGGATCATCAAGCTCAGGAACATGCAGCCTGCCTTCTTTCAGGAATTCTCTGATCGCCTCCCTCAGTTCAGAAAACCTTTTCAGGACACTGCCCCTGCTCAACCAGCACACTTGTGAGAAGTACAGCACAGCTCCATATGTTGGATCTATTTCCTCTCCAGAAACGCACAGAACTGACGGTGTTGTGAACCTCTTGATCTGATGTAATTAATGCATTTCACCACAACAGTCACAATACTGTCAAATTTCAAGCATTTGCTGCAGCATGCCTGCTGGTGAATTATGCAGTGCAATGCAATTGCAGATCTACATTTTCTCCAGCTCTCTTTGAATCAGTGCTACAAGCCCAAACATATCGTGAGCCACACAAAACTGCCTCGCGGGCCGGATGTGGCCCGCAGGCCGGTAGTTTGAGACCCCTGGTTTAGAGTGTTCTGTTCACAGACACTATTGGCAGCTACTTTCTTGTGTATGTGTCTTCTATTTAACTCAATACTATTCAGTTACATCTTTGCAATGGAATAGAAGAGAATATCCATCCATCCATTATCCAAACCATTTATCCTACTCAGGGTCATGGGGAGGCTGGAGCCTATCCCAGCAGTCATTGGGCAGCAGGCAGGGGGACACCTTAGACAGGCTGCCAGTCCATCACAGCCCCCCCCCCCCCCACACCACACCACACCACACCACACCACACACACACTCGCACACACACATTCAAACCTAGGGAAAATTTAGTATGGCCGAGTCACCTGACCTACATGTCTTTTTGGACTGTGGGAGGAAACTGGCACACCTGGAGGAAACCCACACAGACACAGGGAGAACATGCAAACTCCACACAGAGGCCGACCCAGGATGACCCCCAAGGTTGGACTGCCCTGGGGCTCGAACCCAGGACCTTCTTGCTGTGAGGTGACCGCGCTAACCACTGCGCCACTGTGCCACCAGAATAGAATATGTATTTATTATATTTGATAGTGGAACACACGACTTATTATTTGCTGTTGAAGGTTTGTACAACCATGCTGGACATTTATAACATTTGACTGATCCCTTCCGAGCAACGCGGACATAATCACCTCTCATTATGGCTGTAATGGTTTTGCCTCGTCCCTCATGTACTTACCGTGCTTTATGAGGATATCTAGTGCCTCGGTGTGGCCGTATTCAGCCGCAATGCCCAGAGGTGTCACTCCATGACCATCCCTACTGGACACCTTGCCTCCATGTCTAAGCAGCAGCATCAAGATGGCAGGACAGCCAACCTGGTGGGTGAGGGAAGAGCAAGAGTAAGGACAAAAGATTGGCTCAAACTTGAGCAATTTAATGAGAAATTTAACCTGAGGGTCGATCTCTTATTCTGACACTGTTATGTTTTTGCTTCGTTTGCTCATGTGTTGTAAAAGCGAGCTGAAGTAAGTCAGAAATAAGGAAGGAAGGAAGCAAAGATGAAAAGGGACCCAAACCCGAGCAATTTTAGTTCAAGAGCCAAGCTCCGGTTCACTTCTTATTTCTGTTTCTGAAGAGGGTGCCGATCACACGCCGTCACCTTTGCGGCTTCGTGGGTGGCGGTCCACTTGGTGAGGCACACCTGCTCCACGAAGGCCCCTCCCATGATGAGGGCCAGGACCATGTCGTAGCAGCTCTGTCTCACTGCTGCATGAAGCAGAAAACACACATGATCACCATCGAGGAGATCTACTTCATGAAAGGAGGGAGTACCTGAGTCATGCTCGCAAATATGTGTGATTCTGTTGTGTATGTGTGTGTGTCCGTACAAGACAAGTGCACCTGTGTTACTGCCTACACTTATTCAGCTGTGTGTTTTGTTTTGTTTTTTTGCTTGTGTGTTAGTTGTGTCTGGTGGGAGTGTGCTCTACCTATCAGTAGCGGAGATTCATTCTTGCGGTTGGTGTTGTGTGGTGAAGCCCCGTGATCCTGCAGCACCTTCGCATTTTCCACCAGGCAGGCCTCTGCTGCAAGAGTCAGAGCGGTCTCCCCGTCATCTGTCTGCTCCTCCAAGGTCAGATCACTGGCGGTCGCCGCTGATAGACATGTGCATAGATACGAACATGTGTGCACATTACACAAACACACACGAACATACACAGATTAATGATTTCATATGGTCTCCATGCAAGTCTGCTTTTCCAGGGTCATTTTGCTGTTCCGTCACACATATTTACAAACTCGTAGATGCATATGCACCTACTTCAATCAATCAATCAATCAATCAATCAATCAATCAATCAATCAATCAATCAATCAATCAATCAATCAATCAATCAGGCTTAACCAACCAACATCAGTTGTATTGTGTTGGGTGTATGGGTAGTGTTAGCTAATGCAACAAAGCAGAATAGTGACTGTTGTTATTGACTTGTATTTGATGGGTAATACAGATGTGCTGCAAGTGGCACAAGCTCTGATAAATTATAAAGATTAAGCTTCCTTTATTAATCCCCTTGGGGAAATTCAGTTACAGCAAATTAACCCATCCTAGCTGTGACCTGTGTAGCTAGAAGCAGTGGGCTGCCACCTTCATGCTGCGCCCGGGGACCACCTCCAGTTCTTTTCCCCTTGCCTTGCCCAGGGGCACAGACAGGAGTACTAACCCTAACCTGCACGTTTCTTTTGATGGTGGGGGAAACCGGAGCACCCGGAGAAAACCCACCGTAGACACGGGGAGAACATGCAAACTCCACACAGAGGACGACCTGGGATGACCCCCAAGGTTGGACAACCCTGGGGTTCGAACCCAGGATCTTCTTGCTGTGAGGCAACAGCGCTAACCATTGGGCCACCGTGCCGCCCAAATGATGCTTTTATCAACACTTGTCCGTCTACCTTGAGCAGTTTTATAAATTCAACCAGCTCCAGGTGTTAAAACCCAACCTGTCGTGCTAGTGAGCTCTCACCCCGCAGAACCAGATCCAACACCACCGGTCGTGGCAGTACAGCAGCTCTGTGTAGCAGCAGCCAGTCCCTGCTGTCTCTTACTCTGAAGGCAGATACACAACCCGAAAGCCCCTGTAGTGCATACACATCACCTGGAGAGAGAAACCGGAGAGTGCCGAGCACATGAAAAGCGATCCACAGGGAAGTGCACGAAAACACACACCAGTGTGTGTGCATCGGTAGCTCTACGTACGTATGCCTAAATTTACACATGTGCCGAGGATATATAAAGTGTCAGTTATCAGCTTTATTTATAAAGAACGGATTTACAAGATAGTCGCCATTCTGCAAGTTTCATCATGTGACGGGGCAGATTGTGCATGCACGGGACAGAATCAAACCCCATATGGTGTCACGACATGCAGAGTCTTGTCGAACAGAAAAAACCTCAAGGTTGTCTCAGTGTTGTTTCAAATGACGTCCTGTTAGGGTGTCAGTATAGGGATTGGACCCAAGAGCAGAAAACACCAGACAGAGACCAGGTTTTAAACAACAATCCAGCCTCACTTGACTTATGAAACAAAATCAGGAACAAACAAAAGGGTGGTATACAAAACCAATCTCTAAATGTTGAAAAGGTGTAAACAAAAGAGGAGAAGGTCTTAAAGACACTAACTCAAACCACAATAGAAAACTACTCGCAAGGCAAGGAAAACTATGAAACCCCAAGGACGTAGTAATCGGACTCGTGAAAGACGTAGTAATCGTGGCAAAAGAACCGCGAAAACTTTTTAAAAAAATTTTTTGCCCCAAAGTTTCGGAAAAGTGCAGATTTGCTCTGAGCTCAAATATGCACGTCATGTGATCTTCCTGGTGTGTTTTTACTTCTTTTTTGTGCAATTGCATTTTTTTCTTTAATTTCTCCCCTAATTGTATCCGGCCAATTAATTACCCCACTCTTCCGAGCCGTCCCGGTCACTGCTCCACCCCCTCTGCCGATCCAGGGAGGGCTGCAGACTACCACATGCCTCCTGCGATACATGTGGAGTCGCCAGCCACTTCTTTTCACCTGACAGTGAGGAGTTTCACCAGGGGGAAGTAGCATGTGGGAGGCTCACACTATTCCCCCCAGTTCCTCCCTCGAACAGGCACCCTGACCGACCAGTGGAGACGCTAGTGCAGCAACCAGGACACATACCCATATCCGGCTTCCCACCCGCAGACACGGCCAACTGTGTCTGTAGGGACGCTCGGCCAAGCCGGAGGTAACACGGGGATTCGAACCGGCGCTCTCCATGTTGGTAAGCAACGGAATCGACCGCTACGCTACCCGCACGCCCTGTACAATTGCATTTAGTGTTGCTTAAATTGATCTAGTGCTGGGGTTCCCAAACTTTTCCATGCCAAGGCCCCTGTAGTGATATAACGCCATGTATATCCACTGGAACTACACTAGGTGTTATGTACTACCCGGACTGTTATTATGGTTACACCACTACCATGTATGGTTATTACGTCTGCCTACTGAGCCACAATTAAACCTGAGTTCTATAACCCGGTGTGGTCATTGATCCTCGACCAATACTACCCCAAGTATTACTTCACCCCCCAAATAGCATTAGCTTCTGGCCGGGGCCCCCCTTTTTGCAAGATGTCTTTAAAAACCCATTGACAACACTACGGCAAATGTTAAAAAGAAAAAAAACTCCTGAATATATTTCCTTACTTTTGTTAATGCAATAATAATGACATTTATACTTCAAACTTTAATCCTTCCATTATATTGAATATCTATGTTTTCCATTATAAGCATTTTTTGTTATAAAATATATTTGATCATAATATACATAATAATTCAATTTATTTTTCAAAATTTTTCTTTTTTAGCATTTTCCCTCATCTTCCCTCCAATTTGCTGAGGCTCCCCTGGCGTCCCCCTGCGGGGCCGCGGCCCCCACTTTGAAAACCACTGAATAATCATGTGTGTGGCATTACCCTCACTCCATTTGGAAAATTGTTTCCAGAGAATCAACAAGGTAGGTTAAATTTCAAACCCTACCTTGCTCAATGGCTGCGAGTACATTCAAATAATCCTCAGTGTTTGGTCCGTTCCTAATAAAATAAAAAGTAGACAGTCTTTTTGGTTAGAGACGTTTCTTAAAGTTTTACAGCAAAATTATCTTTGTGTGAAACATTTTAAAGCAGCTTTACGGAAACTCATTTTCAAGTCAGCTAAGTTGGGCAGTGGATTACCTTTGGAATGTAAACATTTAGATTTATATTTTTGATTTGTATTTGCAAAATGAAAGGGAGCTGGCCCAAAACTTTTATTTTTCTGAATCCACCGTGAAATATTGCTGCAAAATTCTCACATCTGTTCTTTTATTACCTGTTTGCTTGGCTTGAACATGGCAGCTTGTAGGAATCCTGAACACTCTCTTGAATGGCATAATTCAGAAATTCCTCACTTATATCTTCCAGTTCAACGTCACCCATAGCTGTAGAGAGTCCAAATCATAAACATTTATTTCTATTTGCCCAACAAACCTTACTTTGATAAGAATGAGCTAAATGCATCTGTGAAAAAGTATCACACTGAAGATGGAAGTGGATCAGGATATCGACAGACACGGATGACCGCTGGGAGGCAGAACGTGCTTTGTGCATCATGAAACTGATTGCAAAATATGCCGTCAACCAGATTGTTTTTTCCAATGGACAAGCTGTGTAAAGATGATGCACATCCTGGTCTGAGCAGCACGGCCTTCCAAAAGTCCATTTATTGTTCTTGCTGTCGAAGCGAGGACTCTCTTTCTCTCTCTCGCTCTCACTCTCTCAACGGAAATCGTCAGAGATGAGGAGCCTTTCACCTGTTAAGTGGGTCTGCACAGTAACCTTTCCTTTACCTCACATAAAAGTAAAAAAGTGATATTAACTAGATGGTAAACTCTCACAGGAGAGTGTATGCTCAACTTGGTTACCAGATCTAAAACAGGGTGTACATAAGCACGCTCAAACCTCCTCTCTGGACCTTGCCAAGTGCTGCTGACCTTAAGGTCATACATTCCTCAGAGGCCTTCATTTTAACTATCTTTGTTTCCGTATATGTCTGAATAGATGACTTAATTGTTTAACCTTCTAGTAGCCCAGCTGATATTACTCAGCAAACAAGCACATGAACAATGATCAAACTCTCATGACTATCACTCAAATTGACTGAGATATTGAGTTACAGTTTTTCGTGATTGCTTGCACACATTCAGCGAATCATGGGTCAGCTTAATCTAATGCTCACACCTTCTTTGCACAGCAAGAGTCTCCTCTGGCGAATGGACTAACTATTTCTCATTGCTTTCACACAATTTTCTTTGAGTTTTAACACACTTCTCAGAGAGAGACACGAAGCCTAATTGAATAACCATGTTTTGCAGACACTTAGTAGCAGCCTACTGAAACTGCTCTCTCAACTCTAAATATCGTCAGTACCTGTGCGAACTCTCTGTGTACAATTCAGTTAGTTCTCAACCTATACAAGAGGTCAACAGTGTTATGCTCGCGCACCAGAACCTGACCCGTGTGGCGAAACCCAAGACAGACAGACACGAGATGACTTCAAAATCTACAGAGGGAGGTTTTATTGTGGGAGGGAAATGTATGGTGAAAAAAAAAAAGGCATTCTGTTAGTGGGATGTGTGAATAAACTATGTGTGGTGTCCCGTGGTTTGCGTGTATAACTATGTGTGAGTGTTTTTAGCCAATGTGTGGTGCGGTATGTAAATGACCAGGAGGTGTTGAAGAAATGTGCGTGCACCTGGCGAGAAAGTCCAGTCCGTGATCCAAGAGGGGTTGTCCGAGAAAGTCCAGGTCCGAGATCCGGGAAGTCGAGTCCGAAAGGAGGGGTATTGTATTTAGAAATCACGTCAGGACACAGCGCTGTCGCTCGACACAACCTCTCCGTGGCATTCTTTATTTAGACTGACACAGCATCAAAGGCAGACCCGATCAAACAACCCAGAGCCCGCAGGCATCACCAATCGATCCCAGCACAATAGAACAGCACCAAATCAAATGCAGCACTGTCGATGTGTGCATACATAACATTTCCCCCCCCGGCAGGATTTCAAACATGAAAGGTTGACACAAAGTCCTCTAGGTGGTCAGGGCGTAAACGTGTGCGAACAGGTCGCGGGGCGGCCTGAGGCTGGGCAGGCCGAGGTGGGGAGGGAGAAGGCAGGGGAAGCTGAGGCCCAGAAATGTCTGGGGCCCGTGTAGGAGCTGCATGAAGCCCCGGGGCGTCTCGCCATGCTGAGGGAATGGCTATGGTTGTGTCACCAGCTGTGTGTGGCGGAGCTGACACCTTCCGTAGACGACTGGAGTGCCACCGAGTGCCATCGCTGAGGAGGTAAGTGGCTGGGCCCAGCTGACGGGTGACTTGGAGAGGAGAGGACCAGTATGAAGCCATTTTATTGTCCCTGTGGGGCCTGCGGACCCTGACCCAGTCTGACACATTGATGTCTGGCACCCTGGTTCGTTTTGACTGGTCAAACCGTTGCTTCATCCGCATCTGCTGACGAGTGACTGAGGCTCTGACCCCAGAGGGAGGTGCCTGAGGTGTGGAGGGGCGGAGCCTGTCAAGGGGCATGCACAGTTCCCGGCCTAGCATGAGAGAGGCAGGGGAGACGCCTGTGGTCGAGTGCTGTGTGGCCCGATAGTGCAGCAGAGTGTGACGGATGGCCTGCGTGAAAGAGCACCCTTGGGCCATGTGTGCTCTGAGGCCGTTCTTCAGTGACTGGTGAAAACGTTCAATGCCGTCATTGGCCTGGGGGTGGTAGTACGCAGTGCGTATATGACGGATGCCCTTGCTTTCGAGATAAACAGTGAACTCAGCAGAGACCAGCTGAGGGCCGTTGTCAGTGGTGATGGCCTTTGGGAGGCCCCAGCGAGAGAAAAGAGAGTCCAGGAAGTCGATGATGATCTGTGAGGTCACAGTGCCGGAAGTGGTGAGTTCAGGCCATTTTGAGTGTAGATCGTAGGCGACCACCATGAAGCGTTGGTGGTGGGGAACTCCATGGATCTCACCACAAATGTCCAACTGCAGGTGTTCCCAGGGCTGAGAGGGCCAGGTGAGAGGTTGCAGGGGTGGGGGAGCCTGGTGGCCAGTCTTGCCACTCACAAGGCAGGCAGAACAGTCCTTCACCAGAGCCTCAATATCTCTGTCTATCCCCGGCCACCACACCAGGTCTCGGCAGCGCTGTTTCAGTTTCACAATGCCCAGGTGGCCTTCATGCGCCGTATTCAAAACACGTGCACGGAGAGCAGCTGGGACCACTGTGCAAAACCCACGTGTCACGCAGGTGTCGTTCCAGCAGGAGAGCTCCTGTCTGACTCGGGCGAACGCAGCCAGCTCCTCTGGGACCTTGTGAGGCCAGCCGTTCTGGATGTAGGTGCGGAGCTGGGAGAGGACAGGGTCCTGTTCGGAGGCTGCCCTCAGCTCCTGCAGAGAGACAGTGGCCTGGAGGGGTGTGTGTAGCATTTGGACAATGTCCTTTTCCACACAGTCAGTGTCCGTCTGTGGAGCTGGGGTGGAGACAGAGCGAGAGAGCAGGTCAGCGACAACATTGTCTCTGCCTGGGGTGAACTGCAGGCTGAAGTTGTACTGGCGGAGGCGGTCAGACCAGCGGTGCAGCCTCAGGGGTTTGTGGCCTGTCTCAGATGTGGACAGCAGCGCTGTCAGGGCCTGGTGATCTGTCCTGAGGGTGAAGGAGCGGCCATAGAGGTAGAGGTGCCACCTTTCACAAGCCCAGATACAGGCTAACGCCTCACGCTCACCCACGGAGTACCGCTGCTCGGTCAGGTTGAGGGCACGGGAGGCGAAGGCAATGGGCTTCTCCACACCGTTCTGGGTTTGAGACAGCACGGCCGCTATCGCTGTGGCTGATGCGTCACAGGTCACAAAGGTGGAGCTGGAGATGTCGAAGTGAGCCAACACTGGTGGTGAAGTCAGTTGAGTCTTGAGATCACGCACAGCGTCACTGCATGCCTTTGACCACACCCATGGCTCGTCCTTACGCAGCAGCTGGCGCAGGGGGGCTGTGGTCGCAGAGTACTGGGGAAGAAACCTCAGGTAGTAACTTGTCATACCCAGGAAGAAGGCGACCTGGGCGGCCGAGCTGGGCTCAGGGATGGCCTGAATGGCGTCCACGTTGGATTGTAGTGGAGTTACACCGCTCGCTGACAGCCGGAACCCCACGAAGTCGATGGCTGGCACAGAGAGGACACATTTCTCAGCATTGAGAGTTAGCTTGTGCTTGGACAGGGCTGCGAAGACCATGTTAAGGCGCTTGTCGTGGATTTCACTGGTGGGCCCGTGTACCACTATATCGTCCAGATAAATGGCCACGCCCAGTATGCCAGCCAGCACGGAGACCATGATTTTCTGGAAGCAGCTAGGGGCGGAGCTGAGACCGAAAGGCATCCTGGTGTAGCGAAACACTCCTGCATGTGTCACAAAGGCTGTGAGGTTTCGGCTGCTGGGGTGGAGGGGCACCTGTAAGTACCCCTGTCTGAGGTCGAGCTTGGAGAACACCTCAGAGCCATAGAACTGAGCAGTGAGTTCTTCTGAGGTGGGCAGTGGATACTTATCAGGGACCACTGCCTTATTTACTGCACGTAGATCGACGCAGACACGCAGGCCCCCCGACTTCTTCTTAGCCACCACGAGGTTTGAGACCCAAGGTGACGCGTCCACCGGTTCAATGATGCCAGCTTCCAGCAGTTGTTGCAGCTCGGCGGAGACCCCATCACGGAGAGCCAACGGGATGCGGCGCAGTGGTTGGATGACAGATTTCACAGCAGGGTTGAGGAGAGGTTGATGGGTGAAGGCGGAGAGGCAGCCCAGCCCCATAAACAGCGATGGCCACTTCTGCTGCCAAGGTGTGGCGACAGTCAGGATTGCTGCCCCCCTTGTGTCTAAGAGGGAGAACCCCAGAGCGGAGAACAGGTCCAGGCCCATCAGGTTGGCCCCACGGCGTGCCACATGAAAAACTGCATTGGGCACCAGCTTGGTTCCATAGCGGACAGTCAGTTGGAGAGAGCCAACCAGATCGATTTTGGAGTCACCATACCCACAGAGGACAGCTGAGGGTGCGGACAGTGGCAGTGAACCGAACAATTGACTGTAGGTGTCAACATTCAGGAGAGACCCACTTGCACCGGTGTCCAACAGCAGGGGGATGCACACATCATTAATGTTGACTGTGCATGATTTGAATGACACTGGCCCAGAGCTCACCTTGTGAATGACGGCGGTTGAAGACTGGGGAGTGTGGCCCTCTGACCCAGCCGGGGAAGATCGACAGACGTTGGCAAAGTGATTGTGCTTACCGCAGCTACGGCATGTCTGGCCACGGGCAGGGCAGTTCTGAGCCCTTGAAACATGAGACCGAGACCCACAGTTACCACAGGACTGTTGAGGGCGGGGCCGAGAACACCGTCGTTGCAGTTGCAAGACGTCCCCAGTGGAGTCGGCGCCCGCCTCGCTCTGGTTGGGTTGCGTCCCGAGGGGCAGCCGTGAGTAGAGGGAGGAGTCGTTGGCAGCTTGACTGGAGGTGGCCACTTGCTGTGTATTTAGCATAGCAGCACACTCAGCTGCTCCCTCAACCTGTAGTGCGATGGTAATTGCTCTGGACAGCAGCAGATCGTCTTTTTCCAGCAGGAGAGTCTCACGCACCTTTGCGTTGTTGGTGTGTTCGATTAGCTGGTCGCGAACCATCTCGTCCTGAAGCGCGCCAAACTTGCATGAGCTAGCTAGCCCTCGCAAATTAGCTACGTACTGCCGCACAGACTCACCAGGCAGTTGGTGTCGCTGACGGAATATAAATCGCCGAAGGAGGGCACTCTGTGGAGCAGCGAAATGGGTGCTCATAAGTCCCACAGCTTCGGCAAAGCTTGTGACGTTCCCCAGAGACCCGAGCACACGATGACCCTCTGCTCCCAAGCAGTGTAGCAACAGAGCCGTCTTCCTAGCCTGGCTCACGTCGTCGAGCCCTGAGGCGATGATGTAATTTTCAAAACTATGTAGCCAGCGAGTCCATGGTACCGGAGGCTCGCCAGGTAATGCCAGGAAGGGGGCAGGTGGTGGGAGAGAGATATCAGCCATCCTCGTCGCCAATATTGTATTTAGAAATCACGTCAGGACACAGCGCTGTCGCTCGACACAACCTCTCCGTGGCATTCTTTATTTAGACTGACACAGCATCAAAGGCAGACCCGATCAAACAACCCAGAGCCCGCAGGCATCACCAATCGATCCCAGCACAATAGAACAGCACCAAATCAAATGCAGCACTGTCGATGTGTGCATACATAACAAGGGGTCCAGATAGAGGGACAAGGGGGGAGATCGCAGGAGAGGTCCGGGGAGAAACGTGAAGGTCGCTGGGGACGAGGGAGACGCGGGGAGCCGTGGAAATCGCGGAGGGAAAGTCTTGGGAGGAAACAGAGACACGAAGATAAGACACTGGGGAATAAACAGAAAGCAAGGAACGCTGGAGGGCTTATCAGAACTTTACCGCAGGGTTCAGTACGTCGAAGCACTGAGAGACGTTCTGGGAGGCTTCTTGTAGAAGGCTGCCTGACTGCCACAGGTGTGCCTGATGGATGGTGGCAAACACCTGGTGCAGTGCAGCGCTCGTCTCCTCAGAGCGCGAGCCGAGCGCTCGGATGTTTCCGGCACGTCCGAGCTGGGGGAGTGGCTTGAACGTGCCGGGGAGGCAGCTCGGGGCGGTGTAACCACAACAAACAGATTGAAGTTGATACCAAGCATGGATCGAGGAGGCCTCCACCAACAACCTCAGGGAGGATGAGGTCGTGGTAGAGGTAGAGGTGCCCCCGTCAGAGGACGTGGTGTTTGTGTAAGATGCTCTAATGAAATTAGGGCGTCAGTCATTGATCACGTAGTCCATCATGGCCTCTCCATGAGAGAGGCTGGCCAAAGGGTTCAGCCAAACCTGAGCCGTCATACTGTGGCATCAATTGTTCGTACGTTCCGCAATGAAAATAGGTAAGTCACTTTGCCGGCCATTACAGTCGGTTTACTGTGTATCACTGTATTTGCACTCTTGGCAACAACCATTTCTATACATTTGTAAAGTGTGTTGCCACAATATAATGCAGTACTGTAGTTTCATTGAAGCCATTTACAATGGAGTAACTGACTTTCAAATTTTCAGTTTCAAATACTTTCTGAGAGGATATTCCCTAAGTAAGAGTGCTCAGTACAAACCCCAAATTGTAGTACGGTTGTCAGTGGTAAAACAGTCAGTACTGCGAGGGAGCTGCACAAAAGCCGAAGTGATGGTTGCAGAGGTTGATACTGACAGCTGTAGTTTCAGTTTTGTTATCCATTGTTAAATAAATGAGAAAACATACATTTTCAATTGAGCATAAATTGTAGGTTTTGATGGGTGTGTGACAAGTTTTGAGAAGGCGGTGTCATTCTGCAAACATTATATGCTGTTTTGGTCATTTTGTCTTCTCTTAAGGGCTGAGTGTGAACTGTTTCAAAAAGTAAACGGTGAATGGAAAAATGTGCCAAAGGAAGGAATCAAGAAAAACTGTACATTTTTAACTGCATTTCTACCATGTAACTATACTGCCATTTAGTGACCATAGGTGGTTAGGTCTCTCGGGTCTAACGTTGTTATGCTGTTAACTGTTATTTAATTTTATTATTTTCTTTCATTTTATTTTATTGCCCTTATCATTTGATGATCATCGCCAGTACCAACCAGCGGTACATGGTCATGTTATGTTTATCACGTGAGTTATTTTGTGTGGATCGGGCATTGTGGTGTTGTGCTACACATTGGAGTAAAAACCAGTTTACCTTCTCACCTCATTAGTTTTTCTCGATTCCTTTGGAACATTTTTCCATTCACCGTTTACTTTTTCGAAACAGCTCACACTCAGCCCTTAAGAGATGACAAAATGACCAAAACAGCATATCATGTTTGCAGAATGACACCGCCTTCTCAAAACTTGTCACACACGCATCAAAACCAAACATTTCCATCAAAACCTACAATTTGTGCTCAGCTGAAAATGTATGTTTTCTCACTTATTTAACAATGGATAACAAAACTGAAACTACAGCTATCAATATCAACCTCTGCAACCATCACTTCAACTTTTGTGCAGCACCCTCGCAGTACTGACTGTTTTACCACTGACGACCGTACTACAATTTGGGGTTTGTACTGAGCACTGTTACTTAAGGAATGTACAGTCAGAAAGTTTTTGAAATTGTATATTTGGAAAGTCAGTTACTCTATTGTAAATGGCTTCAGTGAAACCACTGTACTGCATTGTATTGTGGTAACACACTTTACAAAAGTATAGAAATGGTTGTTGCCAAGAGTGCAAATACAGTGAAACACAGTAAACTGACTGTAAAGGCCGGCAAAGTGACTTACCTATTTTCATTGCGGAACGTACGAAAGATTGATGCCACAGTATGACGGCTCAGGTTTGGCTGAACCCTTTGGCCAGCCTCTCTCAAGGAGAGCCCATGATGGCATGATGGACTACGTGATCAATGACTGACGCCCTGATTTCATTAGAGCATCTTACACAAACGCCACATCCCCTGACAGGGGCTCCTTTACCTCTACCACGACCTCGTCCTCCCTGAGGTTTCTGGTGGCGACTTCCTCGATCCATGCTTGGTATCAACTTCAATATAGTGTAACGTGTATGGGTCGGACTCTTTAGTCGACTGGTTAACGTTGCCGCCCGCGGTGCAGGAGATACGGGTTCGCGTCCTGGCTGTGGCGGTTCCCGGACTGCCCCCCTGAATTCGCTGCATTGGTGTCAGAAGTGGGATGGTGAGACCTTGAGGTCATCGGAAGCGCATGCGCCCAGAGGCGTGAGGGACTGGATGTGCTGAAGCACGGGGACGCACTTCCCGAAAGAGGGAGTTAGTGTAACATGCACGGATTAGTAGACACGTTAGCCCTTGGCTAACGATTCAGACCTTTTAGTCGACTGATTAACGTTGTTGCCCGCGGTGCGGGAGATACGGGTTCGCGTCCCGGCTGTGGCGGTTCCCGGACTGCCCCCCTTGAGTTCGCTGCACTATTGACCTCTTTCATAGGTTGAGAACTAACTGATGAATTGTGCACAGAGAGTTCACACAGGTGCTGACGATATTTAGAGTTGAGAGAGCAGTTTCAGTAGGCTGCTACTAAGTGTCTGCAATGTGTTGACATAGTTATTCAATTAGGCTTCGTGTCTCTCTCTGAGAAGTGTGTTAGCTGTTTTGAAAAGCGTGTTAAAACTCAAAGAAAATTGTGTGAAAGCAATGAGAAATAGTTAGTCCATTCGCCAGAGAAGACTCTTGCTGTGCAAAGAAGGTGTGAGCATTAGATTAAGTTGACCCATGATTCGCTAAATGTGTGTAAGCAATCACGAAAAACTGTAATACGGTGGTGTAGCGGTCTAAGCATCGGCTTTGTGTCGATGCAGTCGATAATTGCAATAATTGACAACGCTGTCATCGGGTGGGGGGCGGAGTCGGCTTGTGTGTGTGTGTGTGTGTGTGTGTGTGTGTGTGTGTGTGTGTGTGTGTGTGTGTGTGTGTGTGTGTGTGTGTGTGTGTGTGTGTGTGTGTGTGTGTGTGTGTGTGTGTGTTGGAAAAAGCAGTGGTTCGGCCTGGATTCGACTTGTCACGGAGGGGGAGAGGCGTCTCCTTGGAGACTGCCGGCCGGAGAGATGAAGTTGGCGCACGCATACATTACGGGGGTGGGTGTTTGAACTAGAATATGGAGTGATTGGCCACTAAATTGGGAGAAAAAGGGAAAAATCAGAAATTAATATAGAGACAAAAATAAAATAATACGGCCTCAACTGGCACAATGAGTTGTTAGCTCACTTCTTTTCATTTTCTGATAGTATAGAAACTCATCTTGCGAGATAGTTTAGCTGATAATGTCATTTTGTATGGGTATTTAATGTGATAGAACAATTACTGTTCTCTTGTTCACACGTTCTGTTGGTGTGTTGGGCAATACGCTAAAATACTGTAGCGAATTCGGGGGGTAGCCCGGCCGCACCGTCGGGACGCGAACTCGGATATCCCGCACCGCGGGCGACAACGTTAGCCAGTCGACTAAATATTTTCTGTGCTCTTCCAGCATCACAGGGGCGTGGAGGGCGGTGAGGAGAAAAAGACGCTGTTTATCTCCCTAACTAGTACAGTACCCGTTTGGGTGTAATCCTCCCTCCGACCACAATGTCGGCAGCAATAGCAGTATTAATAGCAGTTCGTCCGGTCGCCACGGGACAGAGACGGAGGAGATTCCTTCCGTTTTAGTTAGAGATAATAATAGTGTAACGTGCATGGATGTAGCGAATTCGGGGGATAACGCAACCACAGGAACTGCCGCGGCCGGGAAGCGAACCTGTATCGCCCGCACCGCAGAAGACATCGCTAACCGCTCGACTAAAGGGTCAGACCCGCCACCCAGCCAGCGTGTCCACTTATCCATGCACGTTACATTACCCCCCTCCTTCGGGAAGCGCGTCCCCGCGCTTAAGCGTATCAGCGCCTTCACATCTCAGGGCGCATACGCTTCCGATGGCCTTACGGTCGCCATCCCACTTCTGACATCAATGTAGCGAATTCGGGGGATAACGCAACCACAGGAACTGCCGCGGCCGGGAAGCGAACCCGTACCGCCCGCACCGCAGAAGACATCGCTAACCGCTCGACTAAAGGGTCAGACCCGCCACCCAGCCAGCGTGTCCACTTATCCATGCACGTTACATTAGTGACACTTGCTGATACGACCATTTTACCAATCCACTTTCCTGTGTGGAATCAATACTTTACTGTTTTACAAAGGCTTGACGGAAAATCAAGTCCTTTATAAATGTTGTATCTGCCATTTCTGATCAGAAAAACAAAAAAATGCCTTTTCGTTTGTGGCTTTTGAAATGAAAATGAAATCACTCTTCTTTCAGTTCGAATTACGGGGGGGGGGTAGGTCTGACCCCCTAATTAAGACTTGACCCCCCCCCCCAAAAAAAACAAGTGGTAAAAACAACGGGTCATGGGTGTTGAAACATTTATATAGCTTTCTTATCAATGTAAACTACTAATAAGACACGTTAGCCCCTAGCTAACGGGTCTGACCGTTTAGCCGAGCGGTTAGTGATGTCGCCTTGTGGTTGCAGTACAGCTCGTATCGAATCCCGCACCGGGAAAGAAAATAACCGGTTACATCAGTAATCGCGAATATTACAGTATATTTCCCATATTCGTGCTTGGAAGAATCTTATAATACGATTTCAGACACCCCTAAAGTGGACCATACCATTTCTTAACCTTGACGTTAGTTTAACAGCTGTCTAGTGTGACTCGCGTGCGTCGCACAAGCCAGTGAAGACGTCCTAGGTTAATGTAAGTAGCTAGCCATCTAGCTAATGCAGTACACTTTTTCTTACCTTCAGAATTTCTGAATTAGACTGTCTACGGATGAAAGCTAACGTTAGCCAATTTCTTGCGTTTGCCTTAAATTACAGTTTAGCTAACTGACGTTGCTTTACCTAATTTTTGTTAGCTAGCTGATATTTCCCATGTTGGCTAAATAGCTAGCTAGCTGTGTCTATGGCTTGGCATTTCATTACCAATATAAAATAGCATATATTATCTAATGTTGGCTAACACTGGTGCTCAGTCATGAGCAGTGAGTCAGTGGAGGATCCATTGTTGTAGAGACATGTTTTGACATCAATATACATTTTGTTATTTCCTTTTATAGTCTTTTGTGTGGCTGAGGTGGTTTATCAATCAGTCAGACTTTCACACAATAAAACCTCCCCCCTCACAAAAAAGTACAGACAAATTTTATAAAAGTACAGACAGGTTTAAAACTGAGTTAGTAAAATAAAAGTGCCATAAACTCTGATTAATTAAAAGTAACAATAAGAGCAGAATATATAAAAATGGCAAAATATATAAAACACACACACTAAGAACTTAGCTGTCGACTGTTTTAAAAAGTAAGGCTTTTAACCTGCTTTTAAATATGTTCAGTGTGGGGTCCAGTGTGGGTTTAGTTAGTCTTTTACCTTTTTGATATTAGCTTTTATAATATAGGCACCCCTTTGTTTTCACTCAGGAATGCAGGAGGTGTACCTGGTTTGGGTAATTGAACAATATTAAAATCCATGTGTGCTGAAGGCTTACTAATTGTATTAGTTCAAATTTATCACTACTTTATTTTCACTCAGATTATATTTCATTCACAGAGTCAACATGAGCAAGAGGAGAGGCGATATCAGCACTTTTTTGTGCTTAAAAAAAAGTAAGTTGAAACTTGCAAGAATTAGGACTTAAAGATGATAATGTAGCCTGTATTTTCTGTGGTTGTCATGCAGGCTTAATACTGAGGAGGATAGTATGGGTGATGGTGAGTTTTACATTTATGTGCTGTTGTATTACGGAAGCAGAGGCAGGTCAGAATGACAGCCAGGAGGAGGTCAAGAGGACGGCGAGCAGGCAGGACCTAGTAGCAGAGAGGTGAGTTACAAAGGAGACTGCACTTAAAGATGTATGCCATCATACCAGATATTTAGACAAATAGTACTTTCAGAAACTGACGGGATGCACAACAATCATACCCCACTGTTCTCAACTAATATGCTAGGACTTTTAATAAAGTGTTGGCTACTGATAGTAAAGAAAAATTCTGGTACACCATCATGTGGGTCTGTGAGCGGAAATGATGGTCTACTGTTGTGTATGTCTGTGTGTGTGTGGATCTGACTTGCTGGCAGTTTTGCTCTAGAATACTTTGTTGGTGAGGCCTGCCTACAAAAGTTGTGTGGTATGTGCCCCATGACGTATTGTAATGGATTTGATTTATCATCATCTACAGATTGCACACATTACCTTGAACAAGCAAGGTACTGTAAGGATTGTAAGACTTCGGTTCACTGAAACATGTGTCTGTGCTGTACTGGGATTTTTTATGCCCTGGAGAAAAAGTTGACCCCCTCCCCCTTGTATAATTCGCACTCTGATTATTCTGTTTTTATTCCTTTAATTTCTGTTTCTGAAAACAACAACAAAACAATCATAATTTCTAATAGCCTACACACTACAATACATTGTCTCAATGTGCTATTCCCTATACCTTCACATCATCTCACCTGGCACTCTATTATCATTCAATTGTTGAAATGGCTGCTTGAGACAGTTGTTACTGGGCTTGCCTTATTTGGTATATGGGTGTGATGATTTTTTTTTAGACATGCTCTGTAGTGGTTTTGCATGTAAGCCTCATATAGGCCATTTATGATGGAAATAATGATATAGCATGACGTGTAAAATCATTGGTGCCAACCTGCCCTCCATTCAGGACTTATACACCTCCAGACTCAGGAAACGGGTAGGCAACATCACTGCAGACCCATCACACCCTGGTCACAACCTGTTCCAATTCCTCCCCTCCGGCAGGCGCTACAGAGCACTGTACCCCATCTACCTTAGGCACGCATGTAAGCAACCTGCTAACATCTGTTTAACATCTCTGATATATTCTCTGCACCATTGCACTTTATCACCTCTTCTTTCACTTGTATAAGTCAATCCTTGTGGATGTATCTGAAGATTGTTGTGTTGTCGTGTTGTTATTCTATGTTAAATACACAGAGAGCCACAAAACCGGAGTCAAATTCCATGTATGTACAAACCTACTTGGCCAATAAACGCAATTCTGATTCTGGTGTTGCATTAGTATGTGAGTTGAATTCAGATTTGAGCATCAGTGCAAAGGCTAGTATGGCTCACCCAGCTCACAGTCCTGCTGGGTGAGAGGCATAGCCCCTAGTGTCCGCCACACAGCCCCCCCCCCCCAGCACCCAGAAGGGACTCCTGGAAAGAAAATTAGTGTCTCACTGGAGGCTTAAGCAGCCTGCCATAACGGCTGCGCCGTCCCTCAGCCGAAACAGTAGGTGAAACACAGTCCAAAGCCGGCTGAGAAGCAGAACGCTGAACCCGTGAAGACACTGCCGGGGTCCTGGAAGGAGGACGACCCCGACGGGGAACCTGGGCCGGAAACACAACTTCGCCTGCCACCCTGTGCGCCGGTTTAAGCCTATCAAGCGTGACACGCTCACTACGCCCACCCATATCTAGCACAAAACCCTTAGGACCCGTCTCAAGAACCCGAAATGGGCCATCGTATGGGGGTTGGAGGGGCGAGCGGTGAGCATCATGCCGTACAAAAACAAAACGAGCCGACATGAGCTCCGCAGGCACGAACGACCGCGGAAAACAGTGGTGAACGGGGCCTGGAACCCGAGTGCTGTCGGATAAAAAAGGATAAACGGCCGGACGGGGTCGAGGAGCGGAACTCCCGGGCAAAAATTCCCCAGGGACGCGGAGCGGCTGACCGAGCACCAGCTCAGCGGGTGACGCGTCGAGGTCCTCCTTAGGAGCCGAACGCAACCCGAGCATAACCCAAGGAACGATCCACCCAGTTACCATCCGAGAGCGCAGCGCTACCTTGAGCGACCGGTGAAAACGTTCACACAACCCGTTAGCCTGAGGGTGATACGCGGTAGTGCTGTGTACCTGCACACCCAAGGATCGCGCAAGTGCCGACCGGAGCTCTGACACGAACTGGGGGCCCCTGTCTGAGGTGATATCTGACTGGGTGCCGAAACGGGCGACCCAGGAGGAAAGAAAAGTGCGTGCAACATCCGAGGATGTTGTGGAGGATAGAGGGACAGCCTCTGGCCACCTGGTGGTCCGATCTACCATTGTGAGCAGGTGCGTAAAACCCTGTGAAGAAGGTAGAGGGCCCACCAGGTCCACATGCACGTGGTCGAAACGTCTGGCCGGGATCGGAAACGGTTCAAGGGGCGATTTAGTGTGCTGGTGGACCTTAGCGCGCTGGCACGCTACACATGCAGCTGCCCACCCCTTGACGTCCTTGCGGAGGCCAGGCCAGACGAACTTGGAACCGACCAATTTCACCGACGCCCGAACTCCAGGGTGCAAGAGGGAGTGAATCGAATCGAAAACTCGACGGCGCCAGGCCACTGGAACAACGGGGCGGGGACGGCCGGTGGGGACATCGCAGAGGATGGCAGGACTGCCTTCTTGCATCACAGCGTCCTCTAGCTTGAGACCGGTACGCGTTGACCTAAGGACAAGGATGTCCGGGTCGCTGGGCTGGTCAGCAGCCATATCGGAGAAATCCACACCGAGGTGCACAGGACACACAAGCACACGCGACAGACAATCAGCAACAGGGTTGGACTTCCCGGCCACATGCCGAATGTCCGTTGTGAACTCGGAGATCGCCGCTAGGTGGCGCTGTTGACGAGCAGACCACGGCTCAGTCACCTTGGACATGGCAAAAGTCAGCGGCTTATGATCCACATAAGCCGTGAATGGGCGACCCTCCAGCAGGAAGCGGAAATGCCGGGTTGCAAGGTGCAGTGCCAGCAACTCCCGGTCAAAAACGCTGTACTTGCGCTCGCTATCTCGCAGTTTGCGGCTAAAAAATGCGAGTGGCTGCCATGCATTCGCCACACGCTGTTCAACCACAGCCTCCACGGCTATGTCAGACGCATCGGTTGTTAAAGCTATGGACGCCGTGGGTGTGGGATGGGCGAGGAGGGCAGCGTTAGCCAGGGCGCACTTAGCTCCGTCAAAGGCCTGGACCTGTTCGGAAGTCCAGTCGACAGGGTCGTTAGCCTTCTTAAGCCGCAGGGCTTCGTAAAGTGGCTGAAGGAGCTGGGCAGCGCGAGGGAGGAAACGGTTATAGAAATTCACCATTCCCAAGAATTCCTGCAATGCCTTAACAGAGACTGGGCGGGGAAATTCCGCCACCGCTTGCACCTTAGAAGGCAACGGGACCGCGCCTTGCCGTGTTCGTCCAGACGACGGAAAACCTGTTTCAGGTGCGCCAGGTGCTCTTCAGCTGACGGACTGGCCACTAATATGTCGTCGAGATAAACGAACACGAAAGCAAGGTCACGCAACACCGAGTCCATCAGCCTCTGAAAGGTTTGCGCTGCCCCCTTCAAGCCAAATGGCATGCGCATGAACTCAAAAAGCCCAAACGGGGTGATCACTGAGGTCTTGGGTACGTCCTCTGCGCGCACGGGAACCTGATGATAGCCGCGCACCAGGTCCACCTTAGAGAAAATAGTGGTACCTGCCGGGCGTATGGATAAGTCCTGTATGTGTGGGATGGGATAGCGGTCATTGGCGGTGACGTTGTTCAGGCGGCGAAAATCGCCGCAAGGCCGCCACGACCCATCCGCCTTGGGCACCATGTGAAGCGGCGAGGCCCACCGGCTGTTGGAACGCCTCGCTATACCCAGACGCTCCATGATGGCGAACTCCTCCTTAGCTGTAGCCAATTTTACCGCGTCGAGGCGCCGCGCTCGCGCGCAAAAACTGGCGGTCCCAGAGTGGGAATGAAATGTTGTACCCCGTGTTTAGTAACCGCGGTGGAAAAGGCAGGCGTAGTCACCGATGGAAAATCCGCCAGCAAACGCTGAAAAACATCCCCTAATGCTAAAAAGTTAGCGTGTGTTAACGGCCCGGCTCCCCCTGTCTCGCACGGAACAGTGGCGAAAGACACAGCATCAATTAAACGGCGGTTTGCAACATCAGCCAGCAGACCATTAGCACACAGAAAATCCGCGCCGATAATAGGAACAGTAATGGCGGCCACTACAAAGTCCCACTCAAAATGGCGCCCGTGGAAGCAAACAGTCACCAACCTTGCGCCAAACGTCGCAATGGACGAACCGTTAGCTGCACTTAACTGTGGGCCGCCGCCTTCGGCCGACCTGTCTGTCTCAGCAGGAGGGAGTAAGCTCTTTTGCGAGCCTGAGTCCACCAGAAACCGTCTCCCTGACATCGTGTCCTTAATGAAGAGCAGCTCACTACGATTGCCAGCGCCCACAGCTGCTACTGAGCGCTGGCCCTGGAGTTTCCCGCCGCCTCAAACGTGCACGGAGGGACGCAGCGCCTCGCCTTGCCGCCGAACCGCTGGTGGAAGAAACAGAGGCCTCTCCCGCGCCGTCTCCGGGCAGTCACTTCAGCCACCACTGCCGGGTCCGCGTCCTCCGACGTCGGCTGCAGAGGCTCCGATGCCACACTGCACAGAGAACCGTCTGGCAGCCAGCAGGACCCGATCGGCCTCCTCAGCCAAACCTCGGCAGTCACCAGCGGCCAGACACGGGGAGTTAGCCAAAGCCGCGCGCACAGGAGACGGGAGCTGGCGCAGGAAAACGTGCGGGAAAAGGAACCCACCTTCGTCTAAGCTGAGCAGCGACAGCATATTGTCCATGAGATCCACAGCCGTCCCGTCGCCCAAACCGGATAGGGAAAGGATTCTATCTGCCCTCTCTGCGGTAGATAGGCTGTACCTCCGGAGCAGAAGATGTTTGAGGGCGACGTATTTATCGTGTTGCGGAGGGGCGCGCAACAGCTGCATGGCCCGGCGTGTGGACTGCTGGTCCAGCGCAGCGACGACCAGATAATATCTGGAGTCGTCCGCGGAGATTCCGAGCAGGTGGAACAGCGCCTCGACATGCTGGAACCACGAGGCCGGGTCGCTCTGCCAGAAATCTGGGAGTTTCACAGCCGCGGCGAGAACGGCCGGCTGTGAGAGTTGGGGCGGCGTGGCCGAAGTGGATTCACACTCCTCT